>NC_034594.1:130733528-130755094 GCF_900095145.1 Mus pahari
ACCCACCCACCCATCTATCTATCTATCTATCTATCTATCTATCTATCTATCTATCTATCTATCTATCTATCTATCTATCTATCTATTGCTTTGGCTTGCTTTGATTATTTGGAAGGCTTTTTAAAAAAGTGTGTATGTATATGAATATTAAGATTGATTTTTATATCTCCATGAAGAACTAGACAGAGATTTTTGATTTGGAGTCATATTTTTCTTTTGGTAGGATAGTCATTTTCACAATATTTTTTCATTCATGAGCATGGGAAGTCTTTCTATCATTTGTATTTTAAAATTTCAAATATTTTTTCAGTGTATTAAAAGTTTTCTTTGTACCAGTCTCTCACTTCCCTTTATTCCAAGTTTCACTTTCTTTTTCTTGAGGCTATAGTGCATAGAATTGTTTGCATGATGTCTATGGAAAAAATACTGATCTTTATATGTTAACTTTTTATCCTGCTACTTTGCTGTAGGTATCTGTCAATTCCAGGAGTTTTTAGTGGAGTCTTCAAGGCCTCATGAAAAGAATCATATCATCTACAAATAAGAATATTTTGATTTCCTTTCCTAATTATATCTCATTTACTTTCTTCTCTTGTCTATTTCTGTAGCGAAAACATCAAGTTTTGTATTGAATGGAGTAGAAGGATGTCAGGTTTCAGTTTTTAACATAAACACTTTGAAGATTTCTACATTTATCATTATGTTGGCTATAAGTTTATCATACATTGACTTTATTGTGTTGAAATGTGTTCCCTTATTCTTGGTCTTTCCAGAGCTCATATCATGAAAGGACATTGGGTTTTGTCAAAAGCCTCTTAGCAAGTATCTTGTTGAGAATGTGTGCATTTGTGTAATCCAGGAGTTTGGTCTATATGTCTGCCTGCCTGCCTGCCTGCCTGCCTGCCTGCCTGCCTGCCTGCCTGCCTGCCTGCCTGCCTGCCTTCCTTCCTTCCTTCCTTCCTTCCTTCCTTCCTTCCTTCCTTCCTTCCTTCCTTCTTTCCTTCCTTCCTCTCTTCTTTCTTTCCTTTTATTTATTAATTTTGTATATATCTGATTTTAATTTTAAAGAAATACTGATTTTATAAATAAAGTTTGGAATTACTACTTCATTTTGTATTTTATGGACTAATTTTAGAGGTTTTTTTTTTTTTTTTTTTTTTTTTTTTTTTATCTGTTAGATTCTGCGGTGAATCCATCTGGACCTGTACATTTTTAGGCAGCATATCTTTTTATTGCTGCTTCAATCTCATTTCTTGTTATCAATCTGTTAAATTATTTATCTCATCTTGGTTTAGTGTTGGTAGGCCATATGCATGTAAAAAATTGTACTTTTTAAGTTCTATTTCCAACTTAGTTGGAATACTGGCTTTTTGAATTTCATTGATATCTATTGTAATGTCTCTGTTTTCCCCTTTAATTATGTTAATTTATTTTTCTCTCTTTTTTCATTAATTTAATTAAAGGTTTGGTGGTTTTTCAATATTGTTTATTTTTTCAAAGAACCAACTATTTGTTTTGTTGATCCTTTATAGTTTTTTCATTTCTAGTTTATTAATTTTTCTGACCTCAATTATTTCTCCCTGTCTACTCTTTTCAGGTTTTTTGTTTGTTTTTTAGCTTTGAACTACATTATTATTATTTGTGTCAATTCTCTCTGACTTTTTTCTTTAATGCAGGACCTTAGATCTAAAATTTACAAACTTTGCTTTTAGGATGACCTTCACTATTTTATACTGATTTTGTTATGTTGTGTTTTTATTTTCATTCACTTGTAGAAATGTTTTATTTACTTATTAATTTCTTTCTTTTAATTTTTTGAAATTTAATTTTTATTTTATGGGTATTTTGCCTGTATGGGTGTCTGTGCATTACATGTGTGCATGGCTCATGAGTGCCAGAAGGTGGCATTGGATCCTCTGGAACTAGAGTTAGAGATGGTTGTGAGGTGTTATGTGGGTGCTGGAAATTAAACCCAGGTCCTCTGGAAGAGCAGTCAGTGCTCTTAACTGTCGAGCCATTGCTCCAGCTTCTTCTTGATTTCTTCAATGACACATTCATTATCTAATAATGCATTGATTAATTCCCTTGAGTTTGCGTATTTTCTTTAGTTTCTCTTGTTGATTTCAACTTTTTTATTCCACTGCAGTCAGATAAAATTTAAGGATTACTTTGATTTATTTATATTTGTGGGAACTTCCTTTATGGATGTGATATAATCTATTTTAGAGTAAGTTTCGTGGGCTATTAAGAATAATGCATATTTTATAGGGTTTGGACAGAATTTTATGTATTTTTGGATATATGACCAGTGTTTCTCTGTTCATTTTTTACCAGTGTTATGCACAAGAAAGAGAGAGACAGAGAGAGAGAGAGGTACTAATGTCACCCACTGTTCATTGGGGTTAATATGTGACTTTAAATTTGTTTTATACAATTGGATGCATCTATGTTTTGTTGTATGTTTAGAACTGTAGTGTCTCCTTGGTGGACTATTTCTTTGGTCTCTATGAAGTGACTTGTTAATTTCTTCTGCCTTATTTTTGCTTGAAGTCTATTTCTTCATATACTAGACTAGCTACACTTGCTTGTAAACCCATTCTACTTGCCTAGAATTCATTTTTCCATGAATTAGTCTAAAGATTCCAACTAAATTGAAGGGTAAAGTATGTGTGTGTGTGTGTGTGTGTGTGTGTGTGTGTGTGTGTGTATTTGTGTTTAATCAGCAAAACTATGGATCTTGTTTTTAATCCCAGTTTCCTAGTCTGTGCCTTTTTATTGGGGAGTCAAAGACATTAATATTCAAAGTTATTAAAAAGTAGTTCCTGTCATTTTTGTTGATTGCATTTTGCTTGGTGTTTTCTTAGCCCTCATTTGTCCAACTTTCCTAGCACCATTAGCTTTTTTTTCTGTGTAACCTCTTGGCTATAATTTTACTTCTCTTAATTTTAATTTATTCATTCCTGTGGCCTCTGTAGGATTGACTTTGTAGTCATACATTCTTTTAGCTCATTTTTTTTGTTTTGTTTTTATAGAAAGGTTTCGTTTCTCCTTTAATTATCATAGTATTTTTTTTGTAGGGTATACTGATCTGGGTTGAGTCTATAGTCTTTCGGAAAGTGAAATACATTCCATCAAGCTTTTGTGGGTTCTGAAATTTTCACTGAAAAATATGAAGTTATTCTGATAGGCCTCCTTTTATAAGAGCGCGACTGACTCACTCTCTCATAGCTTTAAAACACATCCTTCATCATGCTGACTTGGTGTTATCGGATATGGGGAGTTTCTTTCCTGGTTCTGTCTATTTGGTGTAATGTTACTTCTCGGACATCTTTCTTGCCAAGTTTGGGAAATTTTCTAGAACTTCAAGATTCTATGCCACCTTCTTCACTTAATCTTCTCATGAAGATCTTGAACAGTCTCTTCATGCGTTTAAAATATTTTTATTACTTTTTAATTAAATGATTTAACTTTCCCACCTTGTTTCCAAGCTGTGATATTTTGCGTGCCATAGGATCTGTTCTGTTGCTAAGATTTTTTTTAGACTGAGCTTTTTAGTCGACTTACTGCAATTTTCATCTCCAGCATAATTTCTATTTGGATTTTCTCTAGTATTTCTGTCTCTTTACTGAGTTATACTTTAATATTCATAATTGACTTCCTTATTTCATTCATATGTTTCTCTGTGTTTTCTTGGAATTCATCCAGAAATGTATTCCCATCCTCTTTAATTTTATTCAGGAGTTTATTTGAGTCCTATTTAAAATCTTTGAACATATTTATCAGTAATCTTTTGAGTTGTTTGAGTTTTGTTTAGGTTCCTCTCAGTAGGCACCATTACTATAGTACAGGTTATAGTTTTTGAAAAAAAACCTTAATGCCTATTTTTTCATGTTGCTTTTTTTTCAATTTTTTATTAGATACTTTCTTCATTTACATTTCAAATGCTATCCCAAAAGTCCCCTATACCCTCCCCCAGCCCTGCTCTCCTATCCACCCACTCCCACTTCTTGGTCCTGGCATTCTCCTGTGCTGGGGCATATAAAGTTTGCAAGACCAAGACACCTCTCTTCCCAATGATCATTGATTAGGCCATCTTCTGCTACATATGAAGACATGAGCTCTGGGGGTACTGGTTAGTTCATATTGTTGTTAAAATTCTTTTCTTTCCTTTTCCTTTTTTGGTTTTTTGAGACAGGGTTTCTGTATAGCCCTGGCTATCCTGGAACTAACTTTATAGACCAGGCTGGCCTTAAACTCAGAAATCAGCCTGCTTCTGCCTCCCGAGTGCTGAGATTAAAGGTGTGCGCCACCACACCTGGCTAAAATTCTTCTTTGCTAATCCTGTTGATTAGAATAATTTTTTAGTCTGCCCATTTACCTGTCCACCTACCACTTTAAGATGTATTCCTTTCAGTTTGGCGTTACATTTTTGTCATGATCATTTTTATTTTGATAGTTCTCTGAATGTCAAATACTTTTGATTTTATCCTCAACATTACAACTTACTTTTTTTTTTCATGCAGCAGCTCACGATTCACTTATCTACTCTGAAATACCTTGAGTTTTTCTCCTTACCAGAAAGTTAATATAATTGGATTTAAGCTAAAAAATGCTGTACACAGCCCCAAAGTCAACTGTATTTCCTTTATCTTTAAGTGTTTTTGAGTCTCTCTGGCACTGCACAGTTCCATAATGAACCAGATGGGTCAGATAGATGACTCAACAGTTAAAACATACTACTCAGGAAGACAATATGGTTGGTTTGTTTGTTTATTTGTTTGTTTGTTTGTTTCCAGCACCCATTTTGGGAAGCTCACAACCACTTGTAACTCTAGCTCTGGAGGATTCAATGTACTCTTCTAACTTTGGTGAGCACCTGCATACTCACACACAGACTCCACTCATATACATGTAACGAAAACTAAAATAAAATCGTTTTTAAGAAGAGTGAGGTTTTCTATTTGAAGTTAAATAATCTTATAAAATGCTGGTTTGTTCTTAGTTATAAGAGTGGGGAACTATGCAATTTAATGGCATCAAAAATCTTCATACCCTTCCAGAATCTGGCCACTTTTCAGAGTCTTTAGTAACTTTCCCTTTTCTGAATTTTGTCCAAAGCATGTAGTAGTTATTATATGATCAAGTGCCAGACTCTTGTGAACCATATGCTTTTTTTGAATAGATGGGTACAAAGGGCAAACTCAGAAGGCAAGGCTTTGGTAGCACTGTGCCAAAGAGAAGGCACTATCTGTAACTTTGCTGACCATCATGTGAGGTGGTTTGTTGAGATTAATGAAGAAGGAAGAATCTCGCACTCCTCTATTGGTGACAATTTAGATTAGGAGAAAGACTGCGATTAAACCTGGAACTCAGAATGATGCAAGTGAGCTCCATGCTGTCCTTTCTTTGGCCTTTGGCAGTTGCTAGAACTTAGTTCCCAAGACTCCTCGCTGGGAAACAATGTTTTCCTACCAGTTGTAGTGGCAAAGAATCAATAAATTTTTAGGGAGCTCTCGTGTCTCAAAATAGTTCATCCTTCTCCCAGTATCTTTAGAAGTGGCCTAGTTTGCCTCTCAGTAGACGCAATCATTCTTAAAAGTGAAATTGGGATTTTATTGGGTTCTAGGGTGAATTACAATTGATTAAGTTCTAAAATAAATGAACCACCATATGCAGTGGATAAAAGTGGAACTAAAGCCCTGGTCCCAGACTCAGCCTTCCCACTATCCACAATGCAGCCAGGACCACTTATTGTCTCTGAAGTTGTGTTCTACCTGTGAAATGGGAACTAAAAGCCCTGCCCTATCAAGTGTTGTGAAATTAGCATAAAATCATGCTCTCTCAGCTTTTAAGCATTCACCAGCCTCTGCAATCTAGCAGACATTCAGTAAATGCCATATTTATCACTGCTATTTGTTATCCATCTAATAAAATAGAGGGGAGGATAAACATCTGATTTGAAATTTGAGAGAAAAATTCACAGGAAAGAAGGTGGAGTAAGAAGTTGTGAGTGGGGCAGGGGCAAGGTTGTCTTCCATAAGGGAAAGACATCATTCCTGATAGTGAAGGTAAACCATTCACGGAGGAATTATGGGAGAACCATATGGAATTCACCAGTGGAGTGAGGCAGGCCCATTGGGCATTTTCCTTAAGGGTTAAAGGTGAGGGAATATACAATCTTGCAATCCCACCAGCAATGGAGGAGTGTTCCTCTTTCTCCACATCCTCGCCAGCATCTGCTGTCCCCTGAATTTTTGATCTTAGCCATTCTGACTGGTGTGAGGTGAAATCTCATGGTTGTTTTGATTTGCATTTCCCTGATGATTAAGGATGTTGAGCATTTTTTCAAGTGCTTCTCAGCCCTTCGGTACTCCTCAGTTGAGAATTCTTTGTTTAACTCTGTACCCCATTTTTAAAGGGGTTATTTGAATTTTTGGAGTTCAGCTTCTTGAGCTCTTTGTATATATTGGATATTAGTCCCCTATCAGATTTAAGATTGGTAAAAATTCTTTCCCAATCTGTTGGTGGCCTCTTTGTCTTATTGACANTATCTTTTGCCTTACAGAAGCTTTGCAATTTTATGAGGTCCCATTTGTTGATTCTTGATCTTACAGTACTGGCCATTGCTGTTTTGTTAAGGAATTTTTTCCCTGTGCCCATTTCTTCAAGGCTTTCCCCCACTTTCTCCTCTATATATTTCAGTGTCTCTGGTTTTATGTGGAGGTTTTTGATCCAGTTAGACTTGAGCTTTGTACCAGGAGATAGGAATGGATCAATTTGTATTCTTCTGCATGCTAACAGCCAGTTGTGTCAGTACCATTTGTTGAAAATGCTGTCTTTTTTTTCCACTGGATGGTTTTAGTTCCTTTGTCAAAGATCAGGTAACCATAGGTGTGTGGGTTCATTTCTGGGTCTTCAATTCTGTTCCATTGAACTACCTGTCTGTCACTGTAACAGTACCATGCAGTTTTTATCACAATTGCTCTGTAGTACAGCTTGAGGTCAGGCATGGTGATTCCCCCAGAGGTTCTTTTATTGTTGAGAATAGTTTTTACTATCCTAGGTTTTTTATTATTCCAGATGGATTTGCAAATTGCCTTTTCTAACTCAGTGAAGAATTGAGTTGGAATTTTGATGGGGATTGCATTGAATCTGTAGATTGCTTTTGGCAGGATAGCCATTTTTGCTATATTAATCCTGCCGATCCATGAGCATGGGAGATCTTTCCATTTTTTGAGATCTTCTTCAATTTCTTTCTTCAGAAACTTGATGTTTTTGTCATACAGATCTTTCACCTCAGTCTGGCGGTTCCTCAGAAAACTGGACATAGTACTACTGGACGATCCAGCAATACCTCTTCTAGGTATATACCCAGAAGATGTTCCAACTGGTAATAAGGACACATGCTCCACTATGTTCATAGCTGTCCTATTTATAATAGCCAGAAGCTGGAAAGAACCCAGATTTCCCTCAACAGAGGAATGGATACAGAAAATGTGGTACATTTACACAATGGAGTACTGCTCAGCTATTAAAAACAATGAATTTATGAAATTCTTAGGCAAATGGATGTATCTGGAGGATATCATCCTGAGTGAGGTAACCCAATCACAAAAGAACACACATGATATGCACTCACTGATAAGTGGATATTAGCCCAGAAACCTAGAATACCCAAGATACAATCTCCAAAACACAAGAAAATCAAGAATAAGGAAGACCAACATGTGGATACTTCATTCCTCCCTAAAATANGGAATAAAATACCCATGAAAGAAGTGGCAGAGACAAAGTTTGGAGCTAAGATGAAAGGATTGACCATCCAGAGACTGCCCCACCCAGGGGTCCATCCCATAATCAGCCACCAAACACAGACACTATTGCATATTCCAGCAAGACCTGGCTGAAAGGACACTGATATAGCTATCTCTGTGAGGCTATGCCAATGCCTGGCAAATATAGAAGTGGATGCCCACAGTCATCTATAGGACAGAACACAGAGACCCCAATGGAGGAGCTAGAGAAATTACCCAAGGAACTGAAGGGGTCTGCATCCCTATAGGTGAAACAACAATATGAACTAATCAGTACCCCCAGAGTTCGTGTCTCTAGCTGCATATATAGCAGAAGATGGCCTAGTCAGCCATCGTTGGGAAGAGATGCCCCTTGGTCTTGCAAACTTTATATGCCCCATACAGGGGAACACCAGGACCAAGAAGTGGGAGTGGGTGGGCAGGGTAGCAGGGTGGGGGGAGGGTATAGGGGACATTCGGACATTCAGGATAGCATTTGAAATGTAAATGAAGAAAATATCTAATAAAATAAGTTAAAAAAAGGTGAGGGAATATTTAGGTCCACTATAAGTAGGTCCTTGGAGATCTTGTGGAGCACTTCATACTCACAGTCATTCTCTTTTGTGTCTTCAGTTTGATGAGCTTTCTTAGTTAATATCTCTATATAATCACTACTCTGTTATCCTGCGCTTGTCAGTTTAGTGGACAGGAGATGGTCCCTTGTCTGAGAGTACAGATTCTGAAACTGGACTATAATTCCTTTAGGTGGCAAATTTGAAAACTGTAGACATTTTCTTAATATGCAACAACCACAAATTAATTCAAAATTAAATCAGAACGATTCTGAAATGTTTCTGACAGGGCTCATCCATCATATCATGCAATATCAGTGAACACTACCTGCAACACTTGGGCTCCTATCCAAGACTATTGCATACAGGGAGTGACAGTGTCTTTTCTGTACATAGGGGTTCCTGCTCCTAAGAAAAATAATGGTTTAATTGTGGAAAATAAAGTCAATATTTTCCCACCGTTATATCCAAGGGCATAAATATCCAGTTATAATTTGGAGTTGTGTTATGTTAGTGTGCTTTTGCTTTAAAACTAGTTAATTGAGTTGCTTACTTGAGTTTCATAAAAAAAAAATTAAGTGAATTTTTTTGGCTTGGAATCATGACAGAATGCACAATAATTTCTGAAATGATCCTCAACATACTTCTGCATATTTATGGGAAGAGGCATTTTTGGTGTTGATCATAACATCAAAATATTAACCAACTATGAGTAATGTTGATGATGTTCTCTGTATTAAATACTAAGCCAATGTTTAATATTTTATACAAAAATAATACACTTCTATTCGATCACTACTAAGATTTTTATTTTGTCTTTAATATGTGGTAAAATTATACAAATACTGAACAGTTCTTTTAAAGTCAATGTATAATTTATTTCCATTAAATGTTGGACTTGTGCATCTATTTCATGGACCTGTTTTCAGTGTCCCATAAAAGTTTCCCAGATGAAAGTCGTTACTAGTGGGAGAACTTTAAGAAGGTCTGCTCTAGTGTGGGACACTGATTTTTTTGTTGAACAAGGCTTAAAACTCCAGTGACCCAGCAGGTGACCATAGTCTGCAAGAAAAGTTAGGCGTTTTGCCATGCTCCTAGATACCAGCTTCCTGATACTAGGCCGCAGCTCTTCACTCCATAGGTCTGTGGCCATCAGTCACATAAGGGCAACACCCCAAGCCCCTCCATAGGTGGAGGACAGTGACTGCAGATCATGCAGCCTCAAGACAGATCTCCATTTAAATGAGGTGCCTAAAGGCAGGGAGGCTTAGCCAATAAAGTCCCATTCCCAGACACTCCTCCCTGCAAAAGATATTTAACCTCAGGCCCACCCTGAGAAAGGAGGGTATGGTTTCACTCATCATATCTCTCTGTTATGACAATAAATACCTTAAAACCATGGACCACCTCCTCTCATAAGACCCGCAGTGGGGAACAACAGAGCAGGTCTTCCTCTAAAGAGCCACTTGTCTAATCTCCTTCAGGAGTCCTCTGCTTACTGCCCCCTCCCCTGCTGCACCAGGCCCAGCCGGAGCTCTCTGCCTACCAGTTTCCCTTCTGTCCCTGGGCTAGATCCAGCTCGCGGGGGGCGGGGGTAGAGGGGGCCCTCAGTTCTCAGCTCTTCCATGACCTCCAGAAGCATCTGGGATGCCCAAGAGTCTGAGAACCTGACGTCCTCAGCCTCCTGGCAGGCCTAGGGACCCCAGAGCCAGTTCTTCCGTGGCATCCAGCAGCATCAGTGGTGCCCAAGAGTACGAGCCAACACCAGTGGGTCCGTGGGGACCTCAGACCACCCCTGGAGCGTGGTCCCGTGGCTTCTCACAGCCCAACATCTGCCAGGCAACAGCTTGGGGAGCACACAGTCAAACTCCGGTGTCCTGCCTTGCTGAGCTGCCCACACCCTAGAGGATTTGGTAGCATCCTTAGTCAGTACTGGGGACTTGGACGTAGGGAAGTATCTTGCAGACTGTGGAGGTAAGAAATCTCTATCCCTTCCCTGACACACGGGTGGCAGGGAAAATGGAAAAAGATCGCAGGGGATTAATCACATCTAGAGAACAGACCAGCACTGGTAACAGTTTATGGAGTGGAGACTGGATGCTCCTCAGATGAAGAAAGAGACAGAGAGAGGTTACAGGTGAACTACAGCAACCTCCAAGGGCTTGTGGGATCAGCCTTCAACTGCTTCCTTCTTCAGCCAGGGAATAACAGATGGCTCCATAGCCTTTATACATCCACACGATGTTTTTGATCTGTCTGAGTTACTTAAACTGTATTCTAGCTCTGAGGTCTCTGGACCTATACCAAACCACCGCTTGACATGTAATGTAAAACCAGAGCACCCTTTTAAATGATGCCAGGTAAGACAAACTAAAAATTGAACTAGAATCAGTGACCCAATCACAGACTTCCTATGCATCCTGAGAAAAGTCTCCGTTTGCGGTCATGCCTCAGCTTCTCTATGTTATAGCAATCTCCCCGGTACCCACTGCCTTACAGGTGATAGGCACAGAGTACAGAAGGGTCTGTCCAGTCTCTTTATTTCCTACCTTACAGAAAAAGAGGTGGCACCCACTGTGGAACCCTGTCTCCACTTCTGTTTTTCATCTTGGTAAGTTCTGCCAGCATCCTTCTAGTGACAGCACCTTGCTTATTCTCTTCCTGCTCTCCTTGTACTCTCAGTTGACCATTCACTCTTAATTCTAACTCACACATATTCCTAAAGATAACCTACTTTCTTAAAACTCTATCACTGACTTGATTCAGTCCACAGCCATTCTTTGCTTAACAGTGGTTCTCAACCTTCCTAATACTGCAACTCTTTAATGCAGTTCCTCATGTTATGGTGACCCCCCCCTCGCCATAAAATCAATTCATGGCCACTTCATAACTGTAATTTTGCTACTTTTATGAATCATAAATATCTGATATACAGTATACTAGGCTGAGAACCACTGCTCTATAATAATAATTTTGTAAATGTTGTCCTTATTTCCAACCTTGTTCTGTATACTTTCCACCCTATTTTCTCCTCAAATCAGATTTCTTTCTAAAATGCAAGCCGGATTCCGCTGTGCTCCACTTAAATATTTTAGAGGCACACTTCTGTCCATAAGTTAAAAACCTATGTTCCTCAACTGAGTGACAGGCTTTATATCTGTATCCTGCTGAGCCTCCCTAGCCCCTCTTATCCCTCGAAGGCTAAACTGTACTCTGGTTTGGGGAGTTAGTCACAGAGTTCCTCTATGTGTCCCAAGGCTCATTTGCCTGAAGCATGCCCTGCCTCCTACTCTACTTCCCTCAGCCTGCACTCGGAGTTAGCTTGCAAGTTCAACTTAGCTCTGACTTCTATAATGAAGTCTCTGACCTTTCAAAGTCTGAATACCAGGTTCTTTTGTCTGGTGTTGTGACTATTGTGGTCTTTAATTACTATCATAAGTGTTGTCTTCAGTGAGCTGTAAAGCTGAGCCTTGTCACTCACTCTCATATGCCCACCTCCTAACACTGTGCCTGGTAGCAAACAGGAGCTCTTACATAGTTGTTAAATAAGTGAATAGAATTAGTCAAAGGTAAGCCATGGCTTCTCAAGTGGAGGAAACTGATTATTCATTTGAAGAAGACCCAATGAGACTATCTGCTTTCAGAAGGTCACTGGTATTTTTCCAGAGCCTTGTATACCTCTCTAGAAATAAGACCACAAGTGACATTGTAATTTGTGTCTAAAAGCTTTGTTTTGGAGGTCTGCCTATAGGATTTTCTAAATTAGTTTGTGAGGATCAACATATGAAGATAGAAACTGGCTTCTGAGGAAAAATAAGATCTAATAGTTTTTAATTGGCTTATCTGGATAACCCTAAGAGGGAGACAGTCCAGAAGAAATGGGCTCTCGATGGACTATGGTGTCCTCTCTGTGTCTTGGGCAATTGAACTCAGAAAGGGGCCACCTGATGCTAATTGACCTGCCACCTTGCTGGGAGCATGTATTAAGCCTCAGATCAAGTCTGTAGCTTGGTTCCCTGTGTGACTGGATGACAAGCTGGGCTCCCACGATCTTGACAGACTGCCAGCATGAGCTTTCTTCCAGTGTCTGCATAGTGCCCTGCTACTGGGAGAAGAGAAAACAGTGACACTTCAGTGCAGGCCCAGGCCCACTGGGGAGACAGGCATCGGGATAGAAAAGTTTTTATTCTGTCACCTAATGTAAAAATCAAGAGGACATGGTGAAATCATAAGAAGTAGATGAAAGCCAATGTCTCCGGCTTTATTATGTACTGTGAAGCTGGTCTTACCGTGGCAACAAAATTATAGGTTTTTATAGTACCTTTCTTCCCTGGGGCACCAGGCATTTCACTGTCTATTAACAGGCTTCCAACGGAAAAGCTCTCACTTCTGGCTTCATGTATTCTCTCTCTCTCTCTCTCTCTCTCTCTCTCTCTCTCTCTCTCTCTCTCTCTCTCTAGCATTAATCTCCTTTTTTATTACAGTGAACAAAAAAATAGGTTAAGGAATATGATAATCCATTGTTGGCAAGCACAATGCACAGAGGCACTGATGCACAGATGTGCAATGATTTTTTTTTACATTAGGTGTGTGTGTGTGTTAATGAGAGAGAGAGAGAGAGAGAGAGAGAGAGAGAGAGAGAGANGAGAGAGAGAGAGAGAGAGAGAGAGAGAGAGAGAGAGAGAGAGAGAGAGAGAGAGACAACTACTAAATATTGAACAGAATAGGAAGTCACGTGAAGCAAAAAAGAATGGAACTAAAAAATGGACCATTATAATTCACATATGGTGATAGGAAATTGGGGCCAGTGTTCATTTTGTAAATAATGAGCAAATGGGAGAAAGTTTTCTTTTTTTCTCCTCAAGGCCATTTCCTCTTCAGAAGAATAATCTCAATCTTCTCCTTCTTTCTGTTTTGAGAGGGTATAGAAATTTTATGAAGGCAGGCATAGTGAGAAAAGGGTCAATAGGAGTGTATCCTTGAGGGTATATTATCCCTGGCTGTTTTGGTCAGCTCTCTACTTTTTGGTCCAGCCATTATGTGAAGAGTTCCACTGCATATTCACCACACCATTAACCCACTCCTCCATGCCTTCCCTGTCATGATTGACCGCTCCCTTTAAAACTAAGAGACAAAATACACATTTTCTCTTTTTTGTGCATTGCTCACAATTTAAAAAAATATGTTTATGTATATGAGATAGAGTTATATCACTTTCCTCTCTCCCTTTCCTCCAACAATCCCTTCTCAGGAGCCTTTCCTTTCAACTCCCCCCATACCTTCCCCTACTCTCAAGTTAATATTCACTTTTTCTTTTATTATTATTGTTACACACACACACACACACACACACACACACACACACACACACACACTCTGAAATATATAAATAATACCTGCTGAATCTGTTTTTGTTGTTTGTGGTTTCAGAGCTCACCATTTTGCCTTGGCCAACCAATGATTGGACTCTTCCCTGGGAGAGGCTAATTCTCCTCTCAGCAGTCATTAGTTGACTTTGGTTTGTTGTCTAGGGTAGGTCTCCATGAAAATTTCTTCTTTCTATGTTAGCATTCCATTGTTACTCCCATTGTTCTGGTCTTGTTTATGTAGCTACTCCTAGCTACATAGGTCTCTTTCACCAAGGATTTCCTGGTAACTTTGGGCTCTTCAATGATTCTTCTCACTCTTTGGAGATGTTCCCTGGGCCATAGATCTAGGTGTGTTTATTGTGGCTAGGGTCCCCATAATCGATTTCTGCATTGTATCTAGTTGTGATTTCCTGTAGTATGGTTTTCTTTATAGCACTTGCTGTAAAGAAAGATTTGTTTGATGTGGGGTGGCAGCTACACTTATCTGGCTTATCTATGGGTTTAAGGATAAGGTTTAGAATGTAGTAAGGAATTATGTTGGTTTAGCCAAGTCTCACTAGTATATCCTTTTCTAAAGTCCATGGCCTCACTAGCCCTGGGAAGTTGCCTAGGTTTCAGTACCAGGCAGATTTCTCTCTTGGTGAATGACAACTTGTGGTTACCACTTGTATGTGAGTGCCATTACTGCACTTTTATGTACCATGCCGATCATTGTCATGGTTCATAGGCGTTGAAGATGGGTAGGACTGTTAAAATGCTTCCTTCATTTGTCGGCTTTCATAGTATTTTCTGGAAGCTAGAACATAGGAAAGAAGCTGTCAGGTAAGATCCAACTTGAATAATCTTACTCACGTGCTCTGAATGGGATGTGTCTTCAGAAAAGAGTCCCACACTCAACTCCTGAGAGGCAACTAAGGTCTACATCAATAGGCTATATTGTTTGAGGAGTGACTTAGGCTCCCTTGACCAATTTTCAAAATGAAGTTTCTCAACTATTCAAAAGAAGATATCTCATGCCTGGTGCTGGGATTTTTATTAGTTCTTGTCGGGGAGCACTATCATCTCAACTGGCTTTACTTCTCTTTTCACAAAAATTAGAAAGAACTATCCTACAATTTACACAAATCCAGAAAAGACCCTGAATAATAGCCAAAGCAATACTGAGCAAAACATTGAATAATGGAGGGATAGCTACCTTTAGGACATATGGTCGAGCTTTAATAAAAAAATAATATGGTACTGGCACATTTTCTTTTTAAAGTTGCTTTTGTCAGGTGTATTTTCACATCAAGAAAAGAAGTTACATACAGAAAATTGGTATTAAGAAGTGGGGTTATTGCCTCTTGGGGTTGATTTGCTATAGGAATGAGGAAGAGTTTGTGCCTGCAGGCTAAAGGTGCCCTAGAATTTTCATGTAGAGCTTAATAGATATACTAATGGGAGTTCAGGAGACAGAATACCATAGAAATGAAGGCAGAGAGGGCCCAGATCATGAGGTTTCAGACATAAATAAAGAATCTATTGGGAATTGGACTAGAGTCCATTGTGTTACATATGGCAAAGAATCTGGCTATGTTTTGTCTGTGTTCTAAATAACTGAGGGTGGCTGAATTAAACTAGACTGAGTAATAGTGATAGACTGGCATGGTGAGATCTCTCATCAGGTGTAGACATTTGGTACCAATCCTGACAACTTGAGTTGTCAGGACCCATATGGTAGAACGGAAGAAGTCCACACACACACACACACACACACACACACACACACACACACACGAATAAATAAATGAATAAATAAATGTAACACAGTTAAAAAATTATAATAGACTAACTTATTTGGAGAGAGAATTTTAGGATGGCATAGCATTCAAGATATGTGATTATTACACATTGCTTTTAGGTAAATTTATGGAGAGCAAAAAATGGAGAACAGAGATTTGAAAAGAATGATTTGAAAGTTTGGTGAGGGAAAGAGGATAAGTTCCTTAACAGTGAATAAAGTCATGCAAACTAAGTGGCTGTAAAGAGATTAGCGCCATCAAGCATATTCTAGTTTGTGTTGTGACAATAGGAAAGGTGGCTTGAAGACAAGATCCCACCCTCAAAGGTTCCAACTGTAAAGTTGCAAACAGATTAAAAAACCAATTCTTTAAAAAGAATGTAATGCTTCCAGGGCATCCTGGTGGGAAAAGGGCCATGAAAGGAGTATTTCCCCATATTTAGCCACACAGACACTCAGCCTTCCCTGCAGGAGTGGTTAAAGGGGCCAGGTTTCACATTGACTTGGCAGCAAACTTGTCATTCTCCATATGGTGCAGGTCTTGTCGGTATGCAGAATGCAAGAGTGATTGGTCCTGAGGGCTTGCACCAAGGCCTTAAGAAAAATCATATGGGGACAGGTAATGGGTAGCAGGCTTAGATTTCCTGCAAGAAGCCCTTGAGGAAGCTGTTTGTGAAGCTGAAGTTTCAGCGGAGGTCTCAGCATGTTGGGAATGCCCAGGGATTGGGACATCTGGTTCAGGTACTGAGAGGAGCCAGCCCAGGAAAGTGGCCACATGTGCTGTAGATATCAGTCCCATAAATGCAGAGCGATTGCAGTACTTTGGAGCCCTGATAATGTAGCCACACACCCAGAAATGACAGCATTTGGCATTTACTGTGCTCATTTCTGGTGTTGCCTGATGCCGTCACTTCCTACCCTCTCGTTATTCACATTTGGAATAGAGACATGTACTCTGCCACTGCATATTCTAAACTTGTAAGTTAGTTTTCTATGAGTCTCAGAAGAGACTTTGGCCTTTTGAACAGTGTTGTGAATGGTAAAGCTATGAGGCCTCTTGAAGTCATACTACATGCCATTTGCATGACGTCTAGGAGTCACAGGTCTATGTGGCAAGGGAGAGAATGCTTTGAGTCTTCAATGTGCCTCACAAGCCTATGTGTTTGGATACATGATCACCAGGTAGTGGTGTTATACTTGAAGGCTACAGTTTCCAGGAGGTGGCTTATAGCCCAAAGAAAGAGGTCACTGGGTGTGGGCCATTGATGACACATTATCTCTGGCTGTTTCCAGTTTGTTCTTTACTTATTGATCTGAGTGTGAGGTGAAATTCTACCACAGGTTTCTGTTCCCACCAAGCCACTCTCCTATGTTTCACAAGCATGATAGACTGCCCTCCCAGTCTGGGAGCCCAAATCAATATCTTGAGTTGCTTCTGTCATATTTTTTTTATAGCAACACTAAGAACAGAAAGATGTTTTTATGCATTTATGATGCTTCAAGGACATTGATTACTAAAAGTTAAGAATCAATCAATTTAACAGTAAAAGTAATTATATCTTTAGTCATGGTATGGTTATCAGGACGGTAGAAAGATCTTGGAGTGTACAAAACTCTGTATAGAATATCTAAGGCCATGTTAAGATATGGCCTTAAACACAGATGAAGCTGCCACATAAGTGGTCCTATGTGCTTATGTTCATTGTCCAATAGCCAGTAATGCTTTGTCCTTGCCCACTCCAAGTGTTTGCTTCTCCAGTGTCCATGTACAATTGAGTTTGGCCTGAAATCCCACCAGGTGTACCTATTTCTCACACCCATGAAATTGCTATATAGTTAGCTGGCTGAATATACCATGCAGTTCCTGCCCCTGGCTGGATAGCCAACCAAGAAGCAGCTCCATCTCTCCAAAGAACCTACTACCCAGCCAGCTAGCCAAGACTATCAACTTACACCAGGGTCTGACTCAGCAATCAGCCACATTGTCTACCCTGTATCTTTTAGGCCTACGGCATAGTGGGATGACTCAGGTATTCCAGAGTTCAGTTTTACAGTTCTACAGGTGGCAGTTACACACCACTGACTTTGCCATAGTACCAGTGTACACCGTACTAAACAGTCATCTAGGGGTACACTATAATTAAGCTGTTCAAAGCCAAACACAGAAGTCTAAATCAGAAAAAAGAGGTTGTCATGTCACATAAAATGTATTCTCTATCAGAATAGCAGATTTTCAATGGGGTCTTTGGAGGACTGAAGAGAATACCATGATATATTCAGAGTGCTGAAAGAAAATAGACATTCCATCCATGAACAATATACCTAGACAATTGCTTTCTGTCACACACTCATACTCTCTTAAACAAACAAACAAACAAATAAATGTATAATGACTATGATAAAAATGTTCAAAATTACAAACCCATCAATAAAATTAGATATACCAATGAGAAAGGAAAGAAATCAAACCTTATCACTGTAGAAAAGCTACCGAACCACTAAGATTAGAAATTCACAAAGAGAAAGGAAATCTAAAGCAATTAGAAGAGAAGAAAACGTCAAGAGCATGGGGTCAGATATTTATCTACAGTGACATTAACCTTGAGTATAAATGGATTGAATTTGCCAAACCCAATTGGTAACTTACAGGCTGAATAAATAGATAAAAAAAAAAAAAAAACAAAAATAAAGAACCAACTATATGGTGCCTATAAGAGACACATTGGTAATTAAAATTGAATGTCCAAAAAAAAAAATAGAAAAAGATATTAGCCTAAACAGAAATTGATAAGTGGATATTAGCCCAGAAGCTCAGAATACCCAAGATACAATTTGCAAAAAACATGAAACTCAAGAAGAAAGAAGACCAAAGTGTGAATACTTCAATCCTTCTTAGAAGGGGGAACAAAATACCCATGGAAGGAGTTACAGAGACAAAGTTCTGAGTAGAGACTGAAGGAATGACCATCCAGAGACTGCCCCACCTGGGGATCCATCCCATAAACAACCTCCAAACCCAGACACTATTGTGGATGCCAACAAGAGCTTGCTGACAGGAGCCTGATAAAGCTGTCTCCTGAGAGGCTCTTCCAGTACCTGACTAATACAGAAGTGGATGCTCACAGCCTTCCATTGGACAGAGCACAGTGTCCCCAATGAAGGAGCTAGAGAAAGGACCCTAGGAGCTGAAGGGGTTTGGATCTCCATAGGAGGAACAACAATATGAACTAACCAGTACCCCTATAGCTTTCTGGGACTAAACCACCAGTCAAAGAAACACATGGTGGAACTCATGGCTCTAGCTGCATATATAGCAGAAGATGGCCTAGTCAGTCATCAGTGCTCAGAGGTGAGGCCCTTGGTTCTATGAAGGTTTTGTGCCCCAGTATAGGGGAATGCCAGGGCCAGGAAGCATGAGTGCACGGGTTGGTGAGCAGGGGGAGAGGGGAGGGAATAGGGGATTTTTGGAGGGGAAACTAGGAAAGGATATAACATTTGAAATGTAAATAAAGAAGATATCTAACAAAAGAAAAAAGAAAAAAAGTGAGCAGGGATCTCGATTTTCATATAGATAAGACAATAAAAAATTAACGACTTCAAATTAAAAAAGAGACAATTGATAGAAGAATCAATTCATCACGAAACTCTAATAATTATATGATATATACAACACTGGATCACCCACATATTAAGCAAATATTATTAGATCTAAAGTGAGAGAAAGACTCTGATGTGATCATTGAGGATGTCATTACTTGCTTTTTGTCACTGTACAGATTATAAAATAGACAAACATCTGAGTTAAGCAATACTGCAAAACAAATGGATCTAAAAGATATTTACAGGACACTTCATAACAGCTGTGTTCTTCTCCTCAGCACATTCTCTAGTTTAAACCTTTGCTTTGACCAGCCACAAAAGTCTCAACAAATTAAAAAATTAATAGCTTGTTATAGCTCTTCTTAGATTAGGAATTAAATTAGAAGTCAAGTGCATGAGAAACTTTAGATGCTCTTGAATGACCAACTGGCCAATAAAGAAATTAAAATGAAAATTTAAAGGTCTTGAAACAAGTTAAAATGGAAACACAATAAACCCATACCTACAGTATATAGCAAAATCAATAGTAGGAAAGAAACTCATAGCACTAAAGGTCTGAACTAAAAAACAGTAAAAAATGTTTAACAATCTAATAATGAATTTTGAGGAATTAGCAATAAAAGAACAAACAAATTCAAAATTAGTCAACGGATCATAATAAAAATCAGAGTAGGAATAAATTAAAAATTTGATTCTTTTTGAAAGATAAACAATTTAACAAGTTCTTAGCTAGACTAAGTGTTGAAGAAATGAAGCAAAAAAAAATCATCAAATCATGTAGTAGAAAATTCCATTACCAGGTATAGGATAGCTCCCTCTGAATTGTTAGCCAGGACGACTCAAACAGTTCCTAAATAATACAAATTATTGCCAGTGCTTTTGGTTGCCTACGAGAACAAAGAAGGCCCTGTCGCTGAAGGCAAAACACACTTTAGATACAGGACAGGGAAATCCGGCTGAACCAAGTTGGAAATTTCTTCCCTGCTAATTAGTGCCATGATACTGAAGTTCTTGGGAGAGAAATTGTAACCCAGTTTTGGACCCTGTGTGCTAAAGTACTGACCTATCAGCAAGGTGTTCCCAAGGTAGAATAATAGCGTGATAGTTTCAGGGATTACCAACTACATCCTACATGGATCTGGGGAGTGGGGGTGGGAGGGATCCTATTGCATGGGAGAAAATAAATATCTGGTTCTATGAAGCAGAAGTTTACAGAACAATGGTTAGTGAGCTCATGGTCCTTATGGGGGAATCCACTAATGTTCTGATAAATGGACATGTAGTTATACTTGTTTCTACTTAAGAATATACCACATTTGTACTCATAGGCTGATGTGACACTCAGCCAGAGTCATGGAAGCTACATCTGGACACTTCTCATTAGCAAGGGTCAAATAGAAGCTCACACCTCATCAAAGTTCTAAGAATGAAAAAATAATAAATGCTAATCCTTAAATGGGACATTTATTTCATGTACCTGAGGCCCATGGAACATGATGGAAGCAGGTTGGTGAGATTATAAGTCATGGGATGGTGAAGAGTGATGTGAAATTCTGTCTTCTGGATATGATGTTACTATTGCAATCAGGAGCAAACAGCAGCTGTGATAACTTACTCAAGAGAGGCATGAGAGAGATGGGAAGGTGAGATGGAGAGAAAGAGAGGGAGAGGGGGAAGGAGGGAGGGAGAGAGGGAAGGAGGGAAGAAGGAATAGAGGAAAGGAGAGAGGGAGGGGGAAAGGGGGATGGGAAAATGTAGTAACCAGCTGTGGGAGAGGGATAAGATAAGGCAATAAGTAGAGAAATATAATCATAATACATTGTAAATGAGTTAAAATGTCATTATAGAATAAAAAAAACTCCCTGAATTCCCATATTCCATTAAGTTATCTACAAATTTAATATAATCTCCAAAATACCAACAACATTCCTCATAGAAATATTTAAAAAATACTAAAATTTAGGCTGGAGAGATGGTTCAGCATTAAGAGTTCTTGCTGCTCTCAGTTCCCAGCACCATATGGTATCTAATAAACATCTGCAACTCCAATTCCAGGAGATATAATGCTTTCTTCTAATCTTTATTGGCACCAGGCACACATATGCTACACATACATATATGTAGGCAAAATACTCATAAACATAAAATAAAAATAAATAATCTTTAAAAATTCTAAATTTCATTTAGAATCACAAAAGACAAAGAAAACTTCTGAAAAAAGCTGGAGACATATAATACTTGAGTTTAAAACATACTGCAAAGCTATAATAATTAAAACAGCATAACAATGGCATATATGAATGGAATAGAAAACAAACAAAACAAAACAACAATAACAACAACCCCCTCTCCAAAAAAAAAAAAAAAAAAAAAAAAAAAGCATAACCAAGGCCAGATGTTGTCGGCGAAAAATTCTATAATAAAGTGGCAATATCCCTCAAATTATTTCCCA
>NC_034594.1:130755180-130760836 GCF_900095145.1 Mus pahari
TAACAATGGCATATATGAATGGAATAGAAAACAAAAAAAAAAAAAAAAAAATAACAACAACCCCCTCTCCAAAAAAAAAAAAAAAAAAAAAAAAAAGAAAACAAGCAAAACCAAGGCCAGATGTTTTTGGTGAAAAATTCTAAAATAAAGTGGCAATATCCCTCAAATTATTTCCCAAAATAGAAAGAGAAAGAATATTGCTATATTAGCCAATTTTCTCTAGAGTAACAACTTACAGAATAAATCTCTATGTATACAGAAAGTGGATTTATTAGAATGGCTTGTAGGCTGTGGTCCAGTTCATCCAACAACAGCTGGCTATGAGTGGGAGTCCAAGAATCTAGAAGTTGCTCAGTCCATGAGGCTGGATATTTTAATTGGTCTTCAATAGACTATGGAATCTTGAAAATAATAATAATAAAAAAAAACAGGTTCTAAGGCCAGTGAAGGAATGAACTTGCTAGCAAGGTGAGAATAAGAAAGCAAAGAATAAGTCTTTCTTATTCTGTGTCCTTATTTAGGCTTCCAGCAGAAGGCATGGCCCCGGTTAAAGGAAGATATTCCTGCCTCAAGGTTTGGATTAAAGGCTTGTGTCAATAGACCTCAGTAGGTTCCACTAGTGAAGTAGAAGCAGTCATTAAAAGTCTCCCAACCAAAACCAAAACAAAACAACAAGAAGCCCCTCACCCCAAAATATTCCTTTCAAAGATCCAGATATAGTAGATCTTCTTACTTCAGGTTATCACTGGTGTGCCCTCCATTGTTGTATTTTAGTTAATTATAGATATAGTGAATATGAATCAAGAATATCCATCATAGGGGCTGGTGAGATGGCTCAGTGGGTAAGAGCATCCGACTTCTGAAAGTCCCGAGTTCAAATCCCAGCAACCACATGGTGGCTCACAACCATCCGTAACAAGATCTGACGCCCTCTTCTGGAGTGTCTGAAGACAGCTACTTACATATAATAAATAAATAAATCTTAAAAAAAAAAAGAATATCCATCATAGCCAGGCAGTTGTGGTGCATGCCTTTAATCCCACCATTTGGGAGGCAGAGGCAGGTGGTCTACAGAGTGAGTTCCAGGACAGCCAGGGCTACACAGAGCAATCCTGTCTCGAAAAAATAAAAAACAAAACAAAACAAAACAACAAAAACAAAAAGAATATCCATTACAATTGCCCAATTCATTTTGTAAGACCACAATTACCATAATTTTACAACCACATAAAGAACCAACAAAGAAAGTGAATGACAGATCAATTCACCTTATTAACATAGGTGCAAAAATAATAAAATTCTTACAAACTGAATCCAAGAACACATCACAGAACTCATCCACCATGACCAAGTAGGCTTCAATCCCAGAGATGCGGGGATAGTAAACATAAAATCGGTAAATGTAATCCACCATACTGGCAAACAAAGGGAAAAACCCACTTGATCATCTCTTTAGATGCAGAAAAGGCCTTTGGTAAAATCCAACACCCCTTCATGATAAAAGTTCTGGAGAGATTAGGGATGGAAAGAACAAACCTAAACATAACAAAGGTAATTTACAACAAACCCAGAGCCAACATCAAACTAAACAGAGAGAAACTCAAAGCAATTCCATTAAAATCAGGGACAAGACAAAGTTGTCTACTCTCTCTACATGCATTCAATATAATACTTGAAGTTCTAGCTCTAGCAATAAGACAGCTGAACTAGATCAAAAGGATACAGATTGGAAAGGAAGATGTCAAAGTAACATTATTTGCAGATGATATATTAGTATGCATAACCTAAAAATTCCACCAGGGAACTCCTACTGCTGATAAAGAAGTTCAGAAAAGTAGCTGGATACAAACTTAATTAAAAAACAACCTGCATCCCACCTGTATATAGATGACAAATAGACTGAGAAAGAAATCAAGGAGACAACACCTTTCACAATAGCCTCAAATAGATAAAATATCTTGGGGGTATTTTTGAAGGAAGATATTGAAGAAGATACCAGAAAATTGATCAATCTTTCATATATGAATTAATATACAAGGATTAACATAGTGAAAATGTCCATCTTACCAGAAGCAACCTACAGACCCAATGCAATATCCATCAAAAATGTTAACACAATTCTTCACAGATCTTGAAAGGACAACTTTCAGCTTCATAAGGAAAAACAAAATCCCAGGAGAGGTAAGACAATCCTGAACAGTAAGGAACTGCTGGAGGTCTTCTCATTCTTCATTTCAAACTGTACTACAGAGCTATAGCAATGCAAACAGCATGGAATTGACTTAAAAACAGACATGACGACAAATGGAATGGAAGTGAAGACCCAGACATAAAACTACACATCTATGACCACCTGGGTATTGATAAAGAAGTCAAGAATACATATCAGAAAAAAAGAGCATTTTCAACAAATCATGCTGATCATACTGGAGGTTTACACATAGAAGAATGCAAATAGTTCCATATTTATCATCCTGCACAAAGCTCAAATCCAAATGGATTAAAGATCTCAATATAAAACCAGATACAGTGAACCTGATAAAAGAGAAAGTGGGTAATATCCTGAACTCATTGACACAGCAGAAGACGTTCTGAATCGAACATGGATAGCACAGACACCAAATTTAACAACTAATAAATGGTGTCTTATGATACTGAAAAGCTTTTATTTCCTAGGGTGAGGTGGTACCCAAGGGGGCTTTCTCTTCTCTGAGGAGAATAGGAGGGGGTAGTAGGGAGGAGTTTGTAAAGGTGGGACTGGGAGGAGAGGAGGGAGGAGTACTGTGATCAGGATGTAAAGGGAGTAAAAAAATTATTTAAAAATAATCACATAAAATTGGGAGGGAAAAGTGGTAATGGAGATAATGGAGTAGGGAGTAGATTTGATGTCTATAATATATCAAAATCACAATGTATTTTTAATATAATTAATAAATAATAATAATAATTTGGTTTTTAGAGATAGGGTTTCTCTGTGTAGCCCTGGCTGCCCTGGAACTCACTTTGTAGACCAGGCTGACCTCAAACTCAGAAATCTGCCTGCTTCTGCCACCCAAGTGCTGGGATTAAAGGCATGTGCCACCACTGCCTGGCAAGTAATAATTTTTAAAAAGTTAGTACACTCATCATACATAGGAGTTTGGAACCTATGAAATAATTCTCATCATATACTCATTTTTCTGAATCTGCTCATATTTTAAAGTAATTTGACTGGCTTTCTTACCTTTAGTTATCCTGACTCATTGAAAAGAGATTCTCTTTTTTCTCTGAAACTTTTATTTTTTTTAACCAAAGTTCATATTCACTATAACATTACTGATGTGATCTCCTTCACTGGCCCTTGATTGTTGTAATCCAAGGTTATGATCTCAGTATTGATACCAAATAATAGAACTAATATTAACTGTTAATGTTCAAAAACCAAATAATCTAATATTAAGATGGGATACAGATAAAAGAAATAACTCTCAAAAGAGGAATCTCAAATGGCTGAGAAACGCTGAAAGAAATGTTCAACATCTTTAGCCATCAGGGAAATGTAAATCAAAACTACTTTGAGATTTCATCTTACATCTGTTAGAGTGGCTAAGATCAACAATACAAGTGACAGCCCATCATGTCAAAGATGTGGAGTAAGGGGAACACTCTGGCATAGCTGATGGAAGTGCAAACTTGTACAGACACTATGGAAATTAGTGTGGTAGTTCCTTTGAAAGATGGGAATCGATCTATCTCAAGATACAGATATACCACTCTTGTGTATATACCCAAATGATGCTTCATCCTACCACAAGGACATTCACTCAACCATGTTCATTGCTGCTCTATTCATAATAGCCAGAAACTGGACGAACTTAGATGTCTCTCAACAGAAGAAAGGATGGAAAAATGTGGAACATCTACACAATGGAGCATTACACAGTTGTTAAAAAAATGACCTCATAAAATTTTCAGGCAAATGCATGCAACTAAAAAAAAATCATCCTGAGTGAGGTAACCCAGGCCCAGAAAGAAAAATATGATATATATTTGGTTGTATGTAGAAATTAGCCATTAAATAAATGATAACCAGGATGCAATATGTATACCCAGAGAGCTGAGGTATAGAAGGGACTAGGGAGGACACATGGATCTCTCTGGGAGTAGGAAATAGAATAGTTCTGGGTAGACTGGCAGCAAGGAGGCATGGGTATGGGGGATGGTATAGGGAGGGAGAAAGGAGATGGTGTTAAGACGAAATGTGGGGATCAAGAGCTAGAACTGAGGGACATTTGAGGGGTGTTATGGAAAAGAAACCTAGTGTAGTGGAAATTTCCTAAAATATATGAAGGTGACCCTAGTGAAGTTTCCAATAATTTGTAACTGGAAGACAGAGTGCCAGTTGGCCCTTTCTTGATAGCAAAGGAAGCTCCT
Source organism: Mus pahari (assembly GCF_900095145.1). Lineage (NCBI taxonomy): Eukaryota > Metazoa > Chordata > Mammalia > Rodentia > Muridae > Mus > Mus pahari. Next base: position 130,759,594 of record NC_034594.1, read on the forward strand.
AGTACAAGGACTAGGTTATATCCAATTGAGTTGCTGGTTAAAGGGTTCCTGTGGAAATCACACAGACCAGACTGTTGCTAAGGCTCATGGATCTCTCTCTACAAACTGACAGCAAGGCCCTACTGCTGGAGCTAACACCCACACAACTCAATGAATATGGAGAGGTCGAACTAGTGCCCACATAGAACCATTACCTCTACATTCTAGTGTCTTTGGTACAAGAAGTTACCAAAATAGAAACTAAGCATCAACAGAGCCATAACTAGTTTGATCTACAATCTGTCCTGCCTGAAGCACAGGCTGTGGTCCAGCATGGTGGGACAAAGCTGTGGGAGTAACCAACCAGTATTTTTTTAAGGTCCCCTCCACAAAAGGAGCCCATACCTGACCCTGATTGGGTGATCAAGACCAGAAACTATATCCCAGAGACCTAGGGTAAAATCAAAACTATTGGTCTTTTTTAAAAATGTGATAAAATCACTGCTAATGATGTTCTGCTAGACTCATAGATCAGTCCCTCGCTCAGCCATCATTAGAGAAGCTTCCTCCTGGAAAGCATGGAAGCAAATACAGAGACCACAGCCAGACATTATACAGAGAAAGAGTTTGGAACATACAACTCTCAATGGGATACCTCCATTAAATCCCTCCCCTCAGAGCTTAGGGAAGCTCACAGAAGAGGAGGTAGGCATGTAGAAGCCAGAGTGGGTGATGGATATCAGGAGACCAAGGCATTCTCAATCAGTTTAGCAAAGCTTATATGAACTCCAAAAGACTGAGGCAGCAATCCCAAGGACCTCACAGGTCAGCATCAGGTCCTCTGCCTGTGTATTAGAGCTTCTAGGTTGCTGATTTCTATGGGACTCCTGAATGTGTAAACAAACGGGTCTCTGATTCTTGTTCCTTCTCTTAGGCTTTTTCCTTCTGTGGGTTTGTGTAGTCTCACTTCAATGTGAGGTTTTTTGTTTTCTTGTTTTTTTGTTTTTTAAATCCTATTATATTTTATTGTGTTATATTCTGTTATCTCTTAGAAGCCTGTTCTTTTCTAATGAGAGACAGAAAGGGTGGGGTGGTAGGAGAGGTGGGGAGGAACTGGAGGAGTAGAGGGGTGAGAATCAGGATATGTTGTATAAGAAAAGAATCTATTTTTTTAATTTAAAAAGGGGGGATACCAATATATACAAAGAGCTCAAGAAGCCAAACTCCAAAAATTCAAATAACCCCATTAAAAAATGGGGTACAG
>NC_034594.1:130761886-130765411 GCF_900095145.1 Mus pahari
GGGGGAGGGTATAGGGGACATTGGGGATAGCATTTGAAATGTAAATGAGGAAAATATCTAATAAAATAAGTTAAAAAGGGGGGATACATAATTCTCCCTAAAAGAACCCAGCAAGCCTAGGAACTGGGATTAGGGTAGGTAAGGTACTTTAGTAGGTAGGGGCAGCACTTGTGGACCAGACGGATAATCTGACCTTAAGCCCTGGAACCCACATAGTACAAGAAGAGAACTGACTTCTGCAAGTAGTTCTCTAACCTCTACACACATGCCCACACAGAGAAGATAAATAAATAAATAAATAAATAAATAAATAAATAAATAAATAAAGTAAAAGAGAAAGGAAGGAAGGAAGGAAGGAAGGAAAAAGGAAAAAGGAAAGAAGGAATGAAGGAATGAACAAACAAGCAAAAAGAAGTTGAATGTTTTAGGACACTGATGTGGGCAAGTTTCTAAAAGCATGATTCCAAAGCCCAAACAACAAAAATAAATATTAACTAATGGGGTTAGCTAAGCTAAAACACATCTTCACTGTGAGGAAAATGATCAGCAGCATTATGTGACAACTTACACAGGGGAGAATAGAGCTACATAATATTCACTCAGTACGAGATTACTGAAATACAGAAGTAACTCAAGCAACTTTAAATCCAAAGCCCAAATTATTCAATTACCAATGGGTAAACGATCTGAATAGGCAATTCTGCAAAGGTGTATAATAGTCAATAAGTAATTTTTTTTTTACATCAAACTACAGAAATTTATTTTTTTCACAGGGAAAATGCAACTCAAAGCCACAATGAGAAATCAGTTCACTCCTGTTAGGATGGCTATATCACCAATGCTGCTAAGACTGTGGAGAAAGGAAATACTTGTACACTGTTCATTAGTGGAGATTTCTCAGAACCACCAACAATTCTACTACAGGTTGTATACCCAAAGGAAATGAAATCACTATGTTAAAATGACATTTCAATTCTGCTTATTCAGCACTATTCCCAATAGACATGATACAGAATCGAGTTGTTCATCAAAGGAAGGATGGTTAAAGGATAATATATGACATATACATATCAAATAGAATATTATTAATAAAATGAAACTCTGGCCTTTGCAGTGACATGGATTACCCTGGGGGGTGTAGTGATTGCAATAACCTGCCCTTATTTCTCTGTAGAAGCTAAAAACAGTGATCTCAAAAGGAGACAATAAATCAGTGATTACCAGAGGCTAAGTAGGGTAGAAGGGTAGGACAGATGATGGAGAGGGATGGTTAATTGGTAGAAGTGAAATTGGAAGAAAAATAGCTTCCATGTTCCGTATAGCATAGTACAGCAGCTATAAGTGACAACAATTAATTATAGATTCCTAAAAATGCTGTTACAGAAGCTTATGAGTGTTTCTAATACAAAGAAATGGTAAGTCTTTGAACAGTTGCATCTGCTATGCCATACAATATATGTACTTAGCAAAATATATAATATTCTGATTAAAGACATAAAGAAATTCTACTCTTAAAGCTTTAAGGTACAGATTTTTTGTTTTGTTTTGTTTTTGTTTTTGTTTTTGTTTTTGTTTGTNTTTTTTGTTGTTTGTTTTTTGTTTTGTTTTTCGAGACAGGGTTTCTCTGTATAGCCCTGGCTGTCCTGGAACTCACTTTGTAGACCAGTCTGGCCTCGAACTCAGAAATCCACCTGCCTTTGCCTCCCGAGTGCTGAGATTAAAGGCTTTAAGGTACAGATTTTAACAGGTGGCTGGCAATGTTGTGTCTTGTAGTGTTTCCTGAGACATTGAGAGGAGAGAATTTGTGTAGGGTAGGATAGGATGACAGCCACTGGGATTAGAAACAGCTGAATCGTGCAGTTAATTCCAAGGTAAGGCAGCGACCCTGTCACCAGGGATCATGGTCTTCTTCAATTCTTTAAGTGAGCAGTGGCTTCAAAGACCTAGGATATTAAACTTCAAAAAAGCACATTTAGGGAAATTAATCAATCGAATAAATATGGTGCAGAGGGAAGAAGTATTAAAATCTGTAACTGGATGGAATTTTGAACACCTGAATAGACATTATAATTAAAGCATAGTGGATTACAGTTGTCCTGGAAAAGAAGATTGGAGATTGCTTGCTCCTTGCAAAGTGGATTTACAAAGGGTAGTTTAAAGACCTATGTGCAGAAAAAAAAAAAAAAAAGCTAAGCTGGAATGGGAAGGAACAAGAGGGAAATGAGGAGATGTGACTTGGGTTTGGGCAGCTGAAGAGCAGAGTGAATTAATGTAGCAAATGAGAGTAAGAGAGGTTTTTCTGAATAGACCAAGAAAAAATGGAGGCGAGGGAGAAGGGGAGTTGGCCGACAGACGAGGGCGATCGCAAGGTTAACGAGTAGTTGGAGGTTTGCTGAGGTGCAGTTTGTTCTCTCCTGCTCCTCTCTACCAATTCAGTTCTAGTAAGAGAAGTGAAGAAAATAAGTCCTGACAATTAAAAAGCATGAAGACTCCCACAAAAAGCATTTTATGGAAGGCAGGGACGAGGAAGAGCCCTGCTAATGTGAACAGGGAGGCAGCATAGGATGGTGCTCACTTTAAGATGGTTTTGATGTTTTTACAGAATTCAAAGAAAGAACAGAGTCTTTAGTAAAGCTAGAACCACCTGAGAAATGAATGTAAGTCCAAATTGAAGTGAGTGTTTGGTGGGACAGTGACAGTTATGTAGTGGAAAAGTCTTTGTGAAGAAGAAATGTGTCTTGTTAAGTAGCCATAATGTCTATTCAAATTGTTATTAAGCGCTTGCTTTAATGCTTTGGAACATAAACATCAAAATGATTTTATGACATGAGCAGAAATGATGTCCTGTCAAAACATCCTTTATAAAGGGATGGGGAAAGACATTTAATATGTGACTGTAATTCTTTTTTAACCTCAGTGCTATGAGGAATTTTGATCCCTGTTCTGAATGCCTGCACATATTAGGACAGAGACATTCATTTATTTCACCATTTAAAATGCTATTATTTGTTTGTTTATTGAAAGCAAATGTGCCATGGTACATTTGTGGAAGTCAGGGGATACCTCAAAGGAATCAGTTTTCTCCTTCTTCAATGTGGATCCTGGAGATTAAACTTAGGTAATCAGGCTTGGCAACAAGTGCTTTTACCCACTGAATCAACTTGCCAACTCTCTATTTTATTTGTTATCAGGGGTTTGTGAATTTCTAATGCCCAAAGTGCTTCTCCTCTCCTTCTGCCAAGAAGCTTGACATTTTCCAAGTATGACCCTTCCTTAAAAGAAAGCAGTGTCTCTGTTTAAATGTACTCATGTTACCTGGGAGAGGCAAAATACATTGCTCTTAAATAGTACTTAATAGAGGGATTGATTGGATTGATTTTCTTAAAGAATAAGATATAAAGGTTTACAGATAGTAAAGGTTAATGTTTACTGAGTACCAATGACTCATGTAAGATTTTCTCATTATTTCTCCCGACAAAGCTTTGAGAAAAGACATAAATCCATTTTGATGTGAGAGAGGGAGAG
>NC_034594.1:130765448-130768735 GCF_900095145.1 Mus pahari
GAGAGAGAGAGAGAGAGAGAGAGAGAGAGAGAGAGAGAGAGAGAGAGAGAGATCACAAAGAGCCTAGAAATGTGTTCACTATTGATTGGTTCATGAAGAATCGAAGAATAGAGATGAGATTTAGGCTGATGCAGTGGACTGGGGACACACAGAGGAAATGACATTTTGAAGAAAGGTTAAGGCAAAAGGGAAACCACCCATCTCTTAGTAGAAGCCTCTTCTGGTTCTCTTATACTTGAGTGGAGAGAGCCTTGTGGTCCCACTTATGACAGGAGTATCTCCACTTAAAATCCCATCACTTTACATTTTATTAGAGAGCACAGTTCTAGGAGAATGAATTATTGAGTAAGCATATTCTATTAGGAAATGAGGAAGAGCTTGAAAAAAAGTGAATTAAGAGGTTAGGTGGGGCTCCTGCATTGGGGAACCACAGGAAGTGCAGAGCATCTCAAGAATTCCTCTTCCTGCACATTATTACCTATCCCAAATTTTTTATTTCTAAGAGAAGTCTCTTGCCATAAGCACAGGGCAGACTATTATCCGCATGCACATTTTGTTAAAACACACTAATGCACTATATCTATGACTCCATGAATTTGCAAATTATCTTGCGGGGGCTTAGAGATGAAGCAAGCTATGAATGTCTGTGTGAGAAATGAGCTTGTTTAGGAACCACTGTGACCTCAGATTGGATCTGGGGCTCAGAGTGAGCCAAGCAGGAAGGGGTAGGTTCAAGCCAGACACATTAGCACAGCTTTAAGGCTCAGGTCCTCTCTGCACACAGTAGACCATTGGAAGGACAGATGGATAGTGGCAGGTGATCTCTTTCGAAGCTTTTGTTTTCATCTAGTCAACTACATGTTCCTTAATCCCTCTTTCCTTTAACTATTTATAACATCAAGGCATGACTCTTTTAGAAGGAGCTCTCAATGGTGATCTCAACTGTCTCCTGTCTAGAAACTCTCTTCAGAATGGCCAGATGATGGGAACCTATGCTCTCTACTACTCTGCTTATGAGTCTCTCACAAGAAGTCTTATTAAACTTGGCATTTGCCCTGGGTAGCATAAATGGTAGCTGTATGTGTTTCCCCTTCGCTTGTCTAGACAATGGTAAACTGAATGAACAGTGCTGAGAAGAGACCTTCTGGAGCTGAAGGACACAGTCATTGGGAGCTAGCTCAGGCACCATTTGAAAGTCCTGCAGTTCTCAGTCAGTGGGGCAAGGCACAATCCCGAAATTAGGGAAGGGGATTCTGGGAAGCTCCCAGGAAGAATAATCATCAGCTACTAGAAGACAGACCCTGAACTAGTTCAAGACAAGGAGAATATAGAAACCAAGATTAAAGAGCACAGGCAACCAAAGCTTAAAAATAAGCAAGCTAAGGGGATGCATACAAAGCTGGGTATGAGAAGAACTGGAACACTGAGCATCCCTCTGTTCTGTGGTGCATGTATGTTGACTGTCCTGAGAGAGCTGGACTCAGGTATGGGCTCGCAGGGAGAAATGTCCACGGATGAGCATACTTCCAGAGTGTAGGGCCAAGGGTAGAGAAGCAGTTACATATACCAGGAAATAGAATGAGACATAATCAGTAGCCAGGAAGGTCAGAAAAGAGGACAGTCTTGATGGCAGGCTGTGCAGGGTCAATATAATACAGATAAAAATCCCAGGATCCATTGTAGAGGATTGGGGAGTAGATAAAATCCATGTATTTATTGCAGTCAGTTGGGTACAGAATAAGGAATGCATTGTTAGCTAAGGTTAGCTATTGTAAGGTTAAAAGTTTATCAATTTTCCATGGAGGTTCAATCCAGATCTATGATATTTACGGAAGAGAGCTTAACTAGACCAGAATTCCATGTTGAGTGTGGTTGATTCTTTTGAGTAGTGGCCAAGACACAGTTGTTCCTTGTCATTATTTATGTCAAAGCATGATGGAGCTTAGCTGGTCAGGAGAGCTCTGCGTCTCCTGGGAAGGGAAGACAAAGCCCTGGCCTTACTTCAGTGAACTGGGTTCTCAATTCTAGGAAAGGTTTTGAGTAGAGCACTGCTGGAGTACTCATTTCTGGGACAAACGTTGTTGGTTGTTGGGGTGGGAGTTGAATGTAAAGACTCATCTTCACACTTGACTTGTCTTCTTTAGCAAGTAGTACTGCTCTGTCTTCTTCAAAGAAGCAATGATCCAGTCCCGCAATCCTCCAGGAAAGTAGTAATACTAGCTTATTGATTTATTGATTGCTCTCCTCATTCATCCAATGAATGCTTATTAAAACCTACAGGGCATGATGCTTTGGATACAATGCATCACTGCCCTCTAAGAACATTGCAGGGGAGAATTCAAGTAAGCAGATGTGAATAGCAGGGATAGAGCAGCGTGAATCCTGACAGGGTTATAGAAGGAGCTGTGTAACCACAGCAAATGGATTAGGAAAGTTCCGAGGGAGTAGTCGGTCAGTCTTGGCCTCTAAAATTCTCCTCGGTGTTGTTTCTGCTTCACCGTCATGGGTTCTACTCCTGAATGTGCTCCTGCTTTCCAAACGAACCCCTCCCCATAAACAGAATAGGCAGTCATCAGCATGCACATTTACCCAAAACACACTAATGTGTTACTGCTGTGGCTTCATGCATTTGTAACCCTTTTATCTCTAATTGTAGCAGCGAAGATTAGTTCCTGTTCAAAGGAATTTCAGACTTCAGAAAAATGGATATAATGGGCACTTTCCCTGTGTTTTTAAAAAATTTGTGAGCAGCTGCATATGGAAAGAGAGCACGTGAAGTACGGCGGCTATGAAAGACTCCATCAGGACAATTTCTCTACATAGCCTAACATGAGAAGCAGAAGACAAATGCCAAGCTGAAAGGAACATTTGCTGCCCATGTAAGAGATAAAAGGATTTCCTCCTGGACCCAATAAGACCATTTTCAAATCACCATGGAAAAGAGAAACAACAATATAGAACTCTGGACAAAGGACTTGGAAAGACAGTATAGCCATCTTAATTTATAGTCTTCTTTTTAAATATTTTTTTTCAAATTTTTATTAGGTATTTTCTTCATTTACATTTCAAATGCTATCCCAAAAGTCCCCTATACCCTCCCCCCGTCCTGCTCCCCTACCCACCCACTCCCACTTCTTGGCCCTGGCATTCCCTTGTACTGGGACATATAAAGTTTGCAAGACCAAGGGGCCTCTCTTCCCAGTGATGGCCAAGTAGGCCATCTTCTGCTACATATGCAGCTAGAGACATGAGCTCTGTGGGTACTGGTTAGTTCATATTGTTGTTCC
>NC_034594.1:130771613-130775115 GCF_900095145.1 Mus pahari
TACAGGGTTGCAGCCCCCTACAACACCTTGGGTACTTTCTCTAGCTTCTCCATTGGGGGCCCTTGTGTTCCATCCAATAGCTGACTGTGAGCATCCACTTCTGTGTTTGCCAGGCACTGGCATGACCTCACAAGAGGCCGCTATATCAGGGTTCCTTCAGCAGAATCTTGCTGGCATGTGCATTAGTATCTGGGTTTGGTGGCTGATGACGGAATGCATTCCCGGATGGGGTAGTCTCTGGATAGTCCATCCTTTCATCTTAGCCCTAATTTTTGTCTCTGTACCTATATCCTTTCATGGGTATTTTGTTCCTTATTCTAAGGAGGAATGAAGTAGCCACACGATGGTCATCCTTCTTGGTTTTCTTGTGTTTTGCAAGATGTATCTTGGATTCTTTGGAACTGATATTGCTTTCCACTCACCAATGATACCCGAGGCCCTGGGTGTGCTAGTAGGGGCCTTGCAGTGTGGAGAGTCCTCTGCAGACCTTGCGACCCTCCGCTGGGTTCTTGGGGAAGATGGCTCCAATTTATAGTCTTCTTACTTGCCCAACTTCTACATGATAAAAAGTTTAAGATTATTATAGAAAATTTACCCCCCAAAAGTTAATTTGACACATTATAGTGATAGACATTTTATTATTGTGTTGCATGATAAATAGAGTTAATTTGCATACAGCCTGTAATTAGTATTACTTTTAGCCACCTAAAGTTTCACGAATTTTTTTTCACTTTTGAAATTTCTCTGTAACTATAATTATTGTCAAAGATGTCAATTTCCCGTCAACATATGCTCTAGCGCATGCGTATTTACAAACACTGTACCTAGGCCATAAATGTCCTCAAATAGATTCACTCATCTCTGCTATCTCTACCCTGTATTCCTCAAATGACAGAAACTCTCCTGGTGATAGAGGCTTTCAAACCTCTGGAGCTGACACTGTGTTTCACAATGGGACATTTCCTGTTCAATTATTTTTGCCTTCCAAGTTTCCAGGTGTCCCTTTGTTAATTACCTAAGTTTTGACAGTATAGGCCATCTTCCTCCAGATCAAGTGGTGGGGCTGTATGAAGGGCCTTTGGTGAAGGTACACAAGCATGCTCATGATGGTACTTGGAGGGTGAGGGTCGGAGTGAGGACAGGAATGTGTCATCTATGACGCCATGGACTAGGGGTCGGGGAAGGATCTCAGATGGTCAAGGGAGGGTCTTGGAGACCTCTGACTCCAGGCTCAGAGACTAACATTGCAGGATCTTGCTATTTGTCAGCATTCCAATTTAGCACTTCTGAAGGACATTAGCACAGAGCCTCCGAGGGACCCTCACCTCATCTGAGGAGGACATAGTAAGACAGGCAACCACAGTCATCTCTGTATGACAACTCTTCCTCACTGGCTTGCGAACTCGCAGCAACACTGCCTTGGGCTCAACACAAGAGTACAGTCTTTAGGAGGTCTTCCACCTCTACCCTATACATTGCTTAGTTGATGCATGAAATTCCTTGATTCTACAATTAATAAGAGGCTACTATTGTCCAGAAGAACTCAGGTACTTTCTATAGTGTTTTTGTCAAATGTGAAAATATAGCGTCACAAACTTGCCTATTTCTGATGGACGTGAGAGAAGCCCCTAGGAAGCACGAAACCAAGAAACCAAGATGAGCTCAGTCGCACTGGAAATATTCACAGCAAGTGACAGCTACCCTGGAATCGAAATGATTTTCATGGTCAGGCAGAACTAGAAACGCCTGAGGCCTGGGATCGCTGGCTCATACTGTGAAAATGAGATGGCTGAGTTAGTGAGGGTAGCAGGTGAGAAGTGTGGATCACATGTGACAGGCTGCACTTGCTCAGAGCAAGCAGCTGAGACAGTGACAACCCCCGAAACCCTTCACTCCGTACGGTCCATCAGCTCTAATTCTTGTTGTCACGGGGTCACAAGGTCCTGAGAATCTGGTTTTACCTTTTGGTTCTTCCAAGCCTGACTATTGATTTCTGCATTTATTTTTTTTTCCTTCCTGAGTGTGTTTATGTATGTGCAGATATGCGTGCATGTGTCTGTATACGTACATGTCCGTACATTGAGGATAACCTTAGGTGTCATCCTCAGATATACCTTCCATCTCTTTTGAGACAAAGTCTCCCATTGGCCTGGAGGTCTACCAATTAGGCTGGGATTTTTGACCATGAGGCCATTGGAATGGTCCTGTCCACACCTTCTCCCTCTGAACCCCAGCTTTCAGCACTTGGATTAAAAGTGTATGTCACCATGCCTATCATTTTTTTACACTGGTTCTGGGCACACAGAATTTAAGTGCTTGTGCTTATAAGGCATGTACATTTCTGACTGACCATCCCTGTAGCCTAGTTTCTGCATTTCTCCCAAAGACAGCTGGGAAGGAGTGGGTGTGGCTTCAGCTGGTAGATTTAATGACCAAGAACAGTTTGTCTATGACTCACGCTATCTCCACAGAGTTCCTCTTTATTTTATGTCTTACCCTGGATACTTTTTATGCCCTGTAATTAATAAGGGATGTCACATAAGGTATGTGTGCTCACACTTATTCTGTTATTGTAGTCTTTGCAATCTTTTGTATCATTGCTATTAAATAGAAGTGACTAGATTGAAACAAACAGGAATGGGGCAATGAATGGGTTAATGAGAGGAATGTGGCAAACTGTTTGCAAACACTGAGGTTATTTGGATACTAGGAACCTACATGACTCCCTGGAGGGAAAGGGGGGATATTACATGCACGGATATTTTATTTATTGTTTTCTCTCAAGCAGTAAGTAATAAAGAGATAAAAACCACAGGGTTATTGAATCATATTAGCTTTCTGCTTTGGCCAAATGAAACTTTAATTTTCTAACTAGAGATAAGCTATTATTCTGGGGCAGGGGAGGGGCTGCTCTACAATGTTCACACAAGGGGGCATATTCTGGGCTTTCATGGATCCTGGGGGAAATGTGCAGGGATTTGGGTGACAGAGGAGGGAACAATTGATTAAGGACAAGCCACCTCTCAGAAGTAGGCCCATTAGAGCTACAGTGATACCTGTGTGTGAACTTTCCAGGTCCTAGCAGATCATGGTTTATCTCCCTCCACAGCTCTTCATGCCCCTTTCATTGACTCACATTGGAAATTCACAAGATCAGTCATTAGTGGCACTCATGTCTGATAAGACCTGAGGTCAGCAGACTTGGATGTAGAGGAGAGGACTGAGCATTGTACATGCATAACCCAGGTTGGGCAATCTTATTAGACAACCTTACTGCAAGAAAGAAAAGAAAGAAAAAAAGAACTCAGTAGCTTCACAATAAAACCTTCACTCTTTTTAAAAAAAAATTTATTATTATTTTTTATTTGCATTTCAAATGCTATCCCGAAAGTTCCCTATACCCCCCCACCCCTGCTCCCCTACCCACCCACTCTCACTACTTGGCCCAGGCGTTCCCTTGTGCTGGGTCATATAAAGTTTGCAAGACCAAGGGGCCTCTCTT
>NC_034594.1:130776210-130833643 GCF_900095145.1 Mus pahari
ATGGTCACTTGATTTTTGACAAGGGGGCTAAAACCTTCACTCCTTATGCTTCAAAGCTGACTGTGGTTCCAGAAACTGGAGGATGTCCTCATGTGCTGAATCATACATCCGAGCTCCTTTCTCTCCTTTGGGTGCCTCTGGACTCCACCCTGAAGGGTAGGAGGCTCAATTTGGAGGGACGCATTATTTCATGTCAGATTTCCATAACCAGAACCAGTTACATGTTCTGCTGACATCATGGTGGTTCAATGGTCTCAGCTTCCCTGTGTTCTGGAAGGAAAAGCCAGTTCTCACTGAGACAGTAACTTTGAAAACTCATGAGCTGGAATTGTACGTTAATTTATTGTTTATTCATTCATTGTTTTCTCCTTTAAGACACTAGAATTCAGAAAGGTTAGGATAACTGTCGAAGAGCCTCTAGATCACTATCCAAGCATAGCTTTAACTCCCATTGTGTGGTTAGACTTTAACCTCTGTTGCAAAGAATTGGGATAATCACCTACATTATTACCAGTGCTTCAAACCAAACCATTGTTTGCATTTTTATTGACTGATTTATTGCATTTTATTTCTCTTATTCATAGTTTGCCTCTCTTGGCAACTACTCAAAATTGCTATCTATCTATCTATCTATCTATCTATCTATCTATCTATCTATCTATCTATCTATCTATCTATCTATCATCTAATCTCTTATTCTTCTAGCATGTGTGCTCATTTGAATGACCAGTGCCCTTGTGATTTTGACACAACCCTCACTAATTTTGTATTTGTGACCTTTGAAAAACTCTCAATAAGCGATACAGGAGAGAAAGAAACAATTCCTATGTGTATATGATTACATAATACAGTCCAAGTCTTTCATTTCTAATGACCCCTGCAGAAGGAGTGCACCCATCCACAGGTGTGTGCGCATGTACACACACGCACATGTGGATGTGTGTGTGTGTGTGTGTGTGTGTGTGTGTGTGTATGTGTTTCCTTTAAATAATATTCCCAATTGTCTCAGTGCTTTGTTTTGCCTCTGCTGGTCACAGCTTATCTTTACATAGAGCAGCCAAAATGTCTTCAGGCCTCAGTTTTTCTCCTGTATCACCAAGTGATTCCTTGATGTTTAATTGCTTTAAAAGCCAATCTGAGAAGAGCAATTTCCTTGGAGGTTGGGGCTTTGCTGACATACATGCTTATCATCCTTATTTTCTTTGTGGCAGATTTATAGCCTGTGGGACTTACTTGGTACCTGTCACTTACTTTACCCCCTGATGCCTTCCTATACAGGTTTGTCTGTCATTTCATCTTACTGTCAAGAGTATATAAAATCAGGCTCATAGGGAATGGGGCTGACAAGTCACTGTTTCTTACAGGTCATCATCGGTGCTAGGCTGTCTTCTGTAGAAGCAGGGGGCTTTGGGAGAGAGGGTGACATACAGTCTATTTGTGGTCACACAGTCTCCATTATTTAATCACTAGCTACTGAATAAAAAACACACCCACTGTGTATCATGTGTTAAGAACTGGGAATACTTTTCTTGGCAGAGAGACTCCATCTATCTGTCTGCCTTCTCCAAGTCCTGTCTTCTCTGTGCAGGCTCTCTAAACTAATCCCCTCCATTACTCTCAGTTGTCTCATCCACTTCCTTTTGCCTCTCTTACTATGAGACCGTGAACACATTTATTACATACTGCCTATCTCTCCTGCTCCCGCTTTAGAACATCGAAACTGGGATGCCAGCATCATGAGAGCAGGGGTTATTTGCTCTTCACTGTTCATTTCTCAGTGCTTAAATCAGTGCCAGGAGTACCACCATAGGACACATTCTCAGAGTGAATCCTGGAAGGTACTTTTGACCACCGCCTCTTCTGTCTATCTGTACCATGAGCATGCGTCTCCTATTGTGTGTACATAGACAAGAGGGCATAGTAAGAGGTATTACGTACACATTGTCTCTAAGGAACAGGAGTTTTTGAGACAATGCTGAGTGCCTAAGATGAAAGAGTCCCGAAATTCCTTGTGGCTCTCCAGAGTGATTCTAATCTTATTCAGTGTACAGTGCCTTCTAAAATCTCCTTGTGCGCTATTTGTGGGCTGGCTATTTTTCTTTTTTCTCCTTCTTAAATTAAGCCTCTGCTTCAGCAGTTAATGGCTGTGGTATTTCACTTTTGAGTTAGTTGTCTGGCACCCAGTGGCGTGGCGAAGCGATCCCTGTGTTTAGCTTATCGATATCCATTTGGTACATTTGTCTTCTAGACTGGCTCTTTCTCGATCTGCTCAGCCATTCTTTAACTGTGTAAGTCATTTTAACCTGAGGTGCTCTGCAGATGAATGTTCTATGGCAAATGCCATATAAATTAATATTATGATGCTAAGTCCAATTCCATTTATCTAAGGATTGGCAGTGATTTACTTTTTATGAGTAAAGTTTTATTCAACTCTTAACAGCGAAACATAAAATAGTTACAATTGTAATGAAATCTATAAAAGCAGAGGATAGACTTGGGTAAAATGTCCTCAGAGGAGAAGACAGCACCTCTGAGAGCAAACTGAGGGAACCTTTAGGTAGTTTCTCTCAAAGGTCCTCCTAGGACTTTGGGTGGCTCAGGCCAATGTCCCTGAACAGGCCTTATATGTAACTATGGATCCCAGCTACCCCAGCACCAAAATTTGAAACTCTGTGTTTATGAAGGAACTAAAGGGGTACTTAGTATGTACTTTGACTCCAGAATATCTTCTAAATGCCATATGCTTAAGGCATAGCTGCCAATCTATGGTGCTGCTGAGATTTTGAGCATATCTAACGATTCTTGGAGGTAGTCACCCAGACAAGTTCTTTCAGGGAACCTGGACTTTGTGGACTTCATCTCCTACTTTTTTCTGCTGCTTCCTGGTTACTATGAGGGGAGTAAATTGGCTTGACCACTAACTTTCCCTTGTGGTATCCTGCCTTGTTCCAAGCCCAGAAACAACAGTGTCAAGTGACCTTGAACTGAAACATCTGAAAGTTTGAGCCAAAATAAATCTTTCCTCAAGTTTTCTAGGCCAGACCTTCACCAGGGAGGCATAAAGCAGACTAACACAGTGATCGAAGGAAGAGAAACTTATTCCTGTCTTTGCTAAATAGGAAACAGGCTGAGTAATCAGCAAGGCATGGTAGCAAACAGGGACCCAGAGTAAGATAATTTTAATGCATTTTAATTAATAGTGCTATTTTCAAAGATGGGGCTTATGAGAGTCACCTGTGACAATGAAGATTATGGGAGCTGGTATCAGTGGGGCTCCAGGGTGACCCTCAGGTCTGGATGATGGGGGAGATCAAGTGGTTTATAGTGTCCTGGGACAATAGGGTTTCTGGGGACTGTCATCTGGCTGTAAGAGCTAGTTGACAGTCAACTTTCAGCAGTGGAGCTGGATGGGACTCTTTCTCCCCTCTGGCTTCCTGTCATGGCTCCTGACTAGCCAAGCTGAAGTGGAACTTGGAGAATAAGGAGACTTATATAGGTAAGGCTGTGGGACATCCTGTAATCTGGAGCACTATGAAGAGTGAGTACAGACAGGAGTGTTGTGTAGCAATTCCCTCTGGGGCTGAGACATCCCATTCTGCAGAAAAGCTCAGTAGGACTGGAAGTAGGGATCACAAAGGTAACCCCCACCACTAACCCCAGTAAAGTACCCCAATAAAACTCATCAGTTCACTGTGTGACTTTGGACAGGTGGATCACAAGATTACTGTCTGGCCACTTTATCTGGCATTTGTCAGTATTTGGGTCAGTGACAGATCTTGTCTCAGAGAGTGTCATGGAAGAATTCCTGGTGACCTGTTCTGGCCTTTGTGTGAATGCCCCTGAGTACATAACTGTGTTTGTGTGTGCGCGCGCCCGCACACACATTCCCCCCATTCCTCGAACACATTCATACTCTTACAGATAAAGGAATGTACTTATAGCAAAATTAAATGTTTTTCTATCCCACAAGTGGTATTACAAAGTTAATAAGTAAATAACAGAATAGGAGAATATATTTACAGTGTCTTAACTAAACCGAACCAAATAAAAGAAAACAAAAAACTTCAAACAACCCCTTCCCCCCAAAAAACAAAGAAACAAAACAACAAAAGCTACACCAACACCAACAAAACCATCTGCCACACCCCCAAACGTTTCCATTTTAAAAATGGGAACATTATTTTGCAAATGAAAAAGGTTAGGGATATACAATTCAGAGAAAACCTAAATGGCTGAAATGCATATGAAGAAATGCTCAAAATTAATAGAAATCACAGAGTCTAAAATTAAAGCTACCATGAGGCATCGCTCTCGTTATCTTGCTTTCTGTTAGCTTGCTCTTCTTCATGCTTCCCACCGAGGACGTGACTCTTAGTTTCCCATTTATGCTGCCATTTTCCCCACCATGATGGACTCTCATCCCTCTGTTAGCCAGATAAACATTGTCCATATGCTGCCTTTGCCTTCATGCTTTGTAGGCCAAGCACGCTTGCCTGGTCCACCATCTCCCCAGTCCTAGACTCATTTTGTTGTTGTGGTTGTTGTTGTTGTTTAGTTTTGTAACCTTTGCTTTGGAAGTTTTGATTAAGAAGTTTATATTTCTTCCCAGGCAGTGGTGGCACATACCTTTAATCTGAGCAGCCGGGAAGTAGAGGCAAGAGGATCTCTGTGACATCAAGGCCTGCTTGGTCTACATAATGAACTCCAGGACATCTAGGGCTATACAAAAAGAAATCCAGTCTCAAAGCCAAGCAAAATAAGACAAAAGCCAAAACAAACAAATAAAAAGAAGTAACTTTTTTTTTAATGTATAGGGCACATAAATATTTTCCTATCTTCTACAATTTTTTTTTTCTGCTAAATTTACTAGAACTCTGCTTTACACTAGGTCTTTAAGCTACCCATTCCCAAGCTTTGTCTGGGGTCTGAGTAGACATCCAGTTGTGCTCTTCCTGTAAGGAGCTGGCATGCCCACCACTACATGCTAAAAGCCATTCCTTCTCCCTTGACTTATGCTGCCACTGGTACCCTGTGTAATTCTAACACATACATGGCTCTTTCTGAACTTCCATCCCACTGTTAATTTTCTTCTTACTCCATCATTACCCTGTCTTCATTGCTATGGATTTACTATTTGTCATTACCATAAACATTTTACTAAAAATGTGTTACATATCCTTCTGTCTACCCACTCATTTCAAAGTAAAATGATAACATCAGTACAGTTTCCCACTTATACATCAACCCACATATTATTGAGTTAAATATTTATAGGTTTCATGTAAATTTTAGATATAATTACATATGTGAATGTCAAGTATACATTTTATTTCATAGATCTATCTAATTTTTTGATACAGACTTTATACCACACAAAATAATTAGCTTTTTTTTTTCTCCTGTAAATTACTAAAGAAAACTTCATAGCACAGCATCTTCTGTGTACTTACTATGTAACGTCAACAAAGGCCAATATACAGTTTGACTGTAAGAGATTTATTTTATTTTTATTTAAGTGCTTGCATGAGAGTATATCTAACTACACATGTTTGGTGCCTGCAGAAGCCAGGAGCGCAGTTGGATTCCCTGGAACTCAAATTAAACATGGCTTCAGCTGCCCTGTGAGTACTGGGAACTGAACCCAGGTCCTCTGAAAGAGAGCAACTGCACTTAACCATGGAGTCGTCCCTCTATCTCTCAGAGTCCCTCTTGTTTCAAGTATTGCTCCTTCTTCATATCCCTACACTGAATCATTCTAAACAAATTTCATACTTTTTTTTTAATCACATCATCAAAAATGCTTCAGTGTACAAGGAGATAAGAATGGATCAATTCTCATTCTTCTACATGATAGCCGCCAGTTGTGCCAGCACCATTTGTTGAAAATGCTTTTTTTCCACTGGATGGTTTTAGCTCCCTTGTCAAAAATCAAATGACCATAGGTGTGTGGATAGTCTAAGTGGATCAAAGATCTCCACATAAAACCAGAGACACTGAAATTGATAGAGGAGAAAGTGGGGGAAAGCCTCGAAGACATGGGCACAGGGAAAAAATTTCTCAACAGAACACCAATGGCTTGTGCTGTAAAATCAAGAATTGACAAATGGGACCTCATAAAATTGTAAAGCATCAGCTGCTTGTGGACGTTGTACATCGTGGTGCGCACTAGGCTCCGCACCACGATGTACAACGTCCACAAGCAGCAGATCTAAATAAAGAATTCTCAACTGAGGATTATCAAATGGCTGAGAAACACCTGAAAAAATGTTCAACATCCTTAGTCATCAGGGAAATGCAAATCAAAACAACTCTGAGATTCCATCTCACACCAGTCAGAATGGCTAAGATTAAAAATTCAGGTGACAGCAGATGCTGGCGAGGTTGTGGAGAAAGAGGAACACTCCTCCATTGCTGGTGGGATTGCAAGCTTGTACAACCACTCTGGAAATCAGTCTGGTGGTTCCTCAGAAAATTGAACATAGTACTACCGGAGGACCCAACAATACCTCTTCTGGGCATATACCCAGAAGATCTTCCAACTGGTAATAAGGACACATGCTCTACTATGTTCATAGCAGCCTTATTTATAATAGCAGAAGCTGGAAAGAACCCAGATGTCCCTCAATAGAGGAATGGATACAGAAATTGTGGTACAATTACACAATGGAGTACTACTCAGCTATTAAAAACAATGAATTTATGAAATTCTTGGGCAAATGGATGTATCTGGAGGATATCATCCTTAGTGAGGTAACCCAATCA
This sequence comes from Mus pahari, assembly GCF_900095145.1. Lineage (NCBI taxonomy): Eukaryota > Metazoa > Chordata > Mammalia > Rodentia > Muridae > Mus > Mus pahari. The sequence goes on from NC_034594.1 coordinate 130,782,973, forward strand.
CAAAAGAAGTCACTAGATATGCACTCGCTGATAAGCGGATATTAGCCCAGAAACTTAGGATACCCAAGATACATTTTGCAAAACACAAGAAAACCAAGAAGGATGACCACGTGTGGATATTTCATTCCTCCTTAGATTAAGGAACAAAATACCCATGAAAGGATGTAGGTACAGAGACAAAATTTAGAGCTAAGATGAAAGGATGTATTATCCAGAGACTACCCCATCCAGGAATCCATCCCATCATCAGCCACCAAACCCAGATACTAATGCACATGCCAGCAAGATTTTGTTGTAGGAACCCTGATATTGCGGCCTCTTGTGAGGCTATGCCAGTGCTTGGTAAACACAGAAGTGGATGCTCACAGTCAGCTATTGGATGGAACACAGGGCCCCCAATGGAGGAGCTAGAGAAAGTACCCAAGGTGTTGTAGGGGGCTGCAACCCTGTAGGTGGAACAACAATATGAACTAACCAGTACCCCCTGAGCTTGTGTCTCTAGCTGCATATGTAGCAGAAGATGGCCTAATTGGCCATCATTGGGAAGAGAGGCCCCTTGGTCTTGTAAACTTTATATGACCCAGCACAAAGGAAGGCCAGGGCCAAGTAGTGGGAGTGGGTGGGTAGGGGAATAGGGGCGGGGTATAGGGAACTTTCGGGATAGCATTTGAAATGTAAATAAAGAAAATAATAATAAAAAATGCTTCAGTGTGTAGCTCTCAAGAGAAAAGAATTCTAAACCTCGTTATCACTATATCATTGTGATGTGGTTACACTTAGTCACACAGGAAAACTGTTACTTCATGTATGCTTAACACAATGTGACCTAGAGTTTCAATAGCTTCCTCATTTTTAGTATTAAAGAAAAGTGATTTTTTTTTTTGTCTCATAAACCATCCTGTTATTCTTCTAAGTTTTACATTATATTTACTTTATTCTTGTTACTTTTAATATAATATTTTGAGAACTACTTACATAAGCACTACATCTGCATCATTCCTGACTCTATTTCCCTAACTCTTCTTAGATCCCCCTACATCCTCCAAATTCAGAACCTCATATATATATTATATATACTCACATATTATATATACTTATGGAATTGAACAGTAATGCATATATATGTATGTATATATGCATATATATGCACACACACATATATGTATGTATATACATACATATATATGAAATATGTATCTATTTTTATGTATATATGGGATTGGGCAATTCATGTGCGACCTTATTCCTGTAGGAGACTGAGTTTTCCTCTTTTGGCAGCCATGTCCCTCGAAAGTTTTTATAGTTTAGGAGTAGGAAAAGTTTGGATTATCAGTAGAAATTACTCTTAAGCCAGCCTAGACACAGGTCCTTACCTCAGGTTTACCATGGTTTTGGTCTTTCACTGTCTTTGTGCTTCTTTGGTTCTTTCTCAGTCCCTCTCTCTTGAGTCTCAAGGTAAGGACAGACACTCGTTCATTATTTTTTCCTTTACTTCTCAATTGCATCTACAATTGCTTTCTATTTTATTCCTTATGTACTTCATTTGTGTCTTTCTATTATCTTTTTAAGTGAAATTTTCAGAGGTTTCCTCAAACATATTTAACAAATCAGCCTTAAAATGAACAATCTGCTTTGCAAAGTTCTTTTTTTTTTTTTTTTTTTTTTTTAACAGCTTTTAATTTGCTTAACTCTTTTGCTCTCTCTGGATATTCTCATTTGACTGTATAACCCAAAAATAATTTTACTGTGAATTTTCACATATTAAGTCTCTTAAAACCTCATTTGTCTTTGTTATGTTATCATATATGAATAAAATTTACAACTACTACTTCTTCAATACATTAAATTTATGAAGCGCTATCTTTTCCTTAGCATATGTCATAGTCCGTGTTCTATCACTGTTATTTCTTTTACAAAGAAAACATTTAATTGGGGCTTGCTTACAGGTTCGTAGAGAAATTCATTGTCATCAGATGGGAAGCACGGTGGCACACAGGCAGATGTGGTACTCGAGAAATGGCCGAAAGTTTTACAGCCAGATTCACACACAGCAGGAAGAGAGAGGTACTAGGCCTGGTTTGAGGTTTGGAAATCTCAAAGCACACTTCCCCCCAACAAAGCCACATCTACTCAAACAATAACACACCTCCTAATTTTTTTAAGCCATGCCACTCCCTGATGACATTCAAATATATGAACCTTAGGGTGCCATTCTTATTCAAACCACCACAATATATACTAGTTATCTAAAGTAATGGGTTCATTGTAATAGCTTCATGCTTGCATGTAATGTACTTTGTTCAAATTCACTTTTGGTTACCCATTCGCCACTGTACCCCTCCAGATCCTAATAATTCCTTTTGATTTTCATGTCCTTTTATTTTCCTTAGTTCTCAGTATGTGATACTTAGCTTTCTGATTCTGGCTTACTTCACTTTCCATGACTTCCAGTTCCATCTGCTTGTCTAAAAATCACAAGATTTTGCTTTTTTATTGTGGTTTAATAAAACTTGACTCTCCACGTGTGTGTGTGTGTGTGTGTGTGTGTGTATATATATATATATATATATATATATATATATATATATATATATNTATATATATATATATATATATATATATATATATATATATATATATCTTACCAATTCATCTCTTTATGGCCTCTTACACTGATCTATGATGTGAGTATTATGAACATAACATCAGTAAGAGTGGATATGTGGAAATCTTTACAGTATTGATTTTGGTCATTTTGGACATATACATTGAGTGATATAGCAGGTCATTCAGTAATTAAATGTTTATTTTTAGAAGAACATCCATACCACTTTCTACCATGATTGACATTCCCAGCAACTGTATCTTCATCTCGAACTCTTGCTTTTTTTTTTTTTTTTTAATAGTAGCCATTCTGATTGAAGTGAAAGTGAATCTGAACAGAGTGTGGATATATATTTTCTCCTAAAGTAAAGATGAATAACTTGCAAAAAGGGTTTTCAGTTCTAAACTGTCTTTTTACTACATTAAATTTTTCTTTGTGAGCTAGATTTAAAAATAAAACTTTGTTCTTTTATATGTTTGTACATATATAAGGTACATTCTCTTTATAATTGTCCCTCCAGTCTCCCTACCAATTTGATCACCCCACTACATTCATGGCATTTTGGTTGCTGTTATTTTCATTGTGATATTTTGTTTGTTTGATCTTTTTTGAGATCCATTGATTTTTAACTAGGGTCATTTCTGTGGTCATGGATTGAGAGCTTTCCATTGGAACCTAGTGGACTCTTTAGTGTATAAACACCAGAAGACAACGCTCAATTGTCTTCAGAATCCTCATTCAGAATCCATCAGTAGCAAATAGTTCACTCAGGAAGAACAGGGCCCCATACATTCCTCCCAAATCCATAATTGACTATTAACAGACCTAATCATGTATAGGCCATTGTAGACAAAGTATGGTGATGCTAAGCTTGAACTGAGCTAAAAGCTCCCTCCCTGCTGTGTAAATGTCATAGTGCTGAGGGGATGACATCCTATACAGGATGATGGGGAGGAAAGGTATCAGCAGCCATACCCAGCACCCGGCTGTGAATCCTACATTAACTTGCTAGACAAGAAGTGTTGCTGGTGCAATAGTGGCACAGCTGCCATATGGATAACCAAACACATTCTCTGTTTGATTTGAGACTTTCTCATAATGATCATATGAATATGTATATATTTTAGGAAGACTCTCCAGTAATAGGTTTCCATGCTACCCCTAAATTAGTCCCTAATTTTAGTTGTCTCTCCTGCTATTCTCTCCCCATCTTGTCCCCTTCCCTCACCCACTTAATCCTCCTATTTCAACACCCCCATCCATCCATAATATCTATTTTGTTTCTCTTTCCTGGGAAGATCTATGTACCCACTAGCTTCTAGTACCTTACTTTATATGTAGCTTCTAGGGTTCCATAGAGTGTAGCTTGGTTATCATTGACTTAACAACTAATACCCGTATGTAAGCAAATACATCCTACATCTGACTTTCTGAGTCTGTGTTATCTCACTTAGGATGACTTTATTTAGTACCGTGATTTCACTTTTTAAACAGCAATGAAAGAATGTTCCCTTACATCATGGGCTATCATTTATTTTATTGATCTTAGCTACTCTGTTGGTGGGAGTATAGTGAAAACTTGTAGAGCTACTATGAAAATAAATATGGTGTTTTCCCATTAAACTTAGAATTGATCTACCCCAAGACACACCTATACCACTCTTGGGCATATATCCGAAGGACACTTCATACTACCACAAGGACACTTGTTCAACCATGTTCACTGATGATCTATTCTTAATAACTAGAAACTAGAAACAACCTAGATGGCCTTCAACAGAAGAGTGGACAAAAAAATGTGGTATGTTTACACAATGGCACATTACTTAGCTGTTAAAAATGTCATCATAAAATTTTCAGGCAAATGAATATAACTAGAAAAAAGTCAGACACAGAAAAATAAATGTGGTATGTAATTGCTTGTGTCTGTACATTAGCTATTAAATAAATTATAACCAAACTACAATCTGAAGACCCAGAAAGGACAGGTATAGAGGAAGGGACTATGGGGGACAAATGGATCTTCCTGGGAAGAGGAAATATAATAGATTTTTATGAGTGGAGTGGGGAAAGGGGCGCATGTGAATGGCAAGATCAGCTAGGGACAGGGAGGAGAGGTAGTGAAGAAAGAAATATGAGGAAAGCATTTGAGGGATGATACGGAAACCCAGTGCAGTGGAAAATTCCTGTATATGAAGGTTATTCTATTAAGGTTGCCTAATAATGGGGGATGTGGAGTCCCAACTGGCCATCTCATCAAATGAGCCTTCCAGTAAAAGGAGTGGTTTGCACTCAACAGAGTTGTTGGAGAAGGGGTCCCATGGAAGTCTCCAAACAAACCAGACTGTTGTTAAGACAATGGGCGCTCTCTGCAAACTGACAGTGGGGTCCCATTGTCAAGGCTTATGTGAACTCACAGAGACTGAAGCAGTAACCACAGGGCCTGCATGGGCCAGCACCATGCGCTCTGCATATATAGTACAGCTTTTACTTTAGCATTTTTAGAAGACCCCCGAACTGTGTGAACAAGTGGGTCTCTCATTCTTGTGCCTGCTCTTGGGTCTCTTCCTTCTGTTGAGTTGTCTTGGGATTTTTGGTCTTACCTCATTCATTATATTTTATTTTGTAATATTGGGTTATCTCTTAGAAGCCTGTTCTGTTCTAATGTAAGACAGAAAGGGAATGGATCTGGAGGGGAGGGGAGGTGGGGAGAAACTGGGAGAAGTAGAGAGAGGAGAAACTTTAATTAGGATATATTATATGAAATAAGAGTCTATCTTCAACAAAAGCAAAAGGATGAAAAAAAAACTGAATGCAGTGAAAAAATGAAATCATCAAGTTCACCCTCAACAAGAATGAAAATGAAAGGGGCTGAGATAATATAAGATAAGTAAGAGAGGAATAATTTATAGATTAAAGTAGTGAGAACAAAGTATTAAGATGAAGAATAGAGAAAGGAAAGACAGAGTAGAAGCAACATAGGAGAATATGGAATGAAAATGAGGAAGGACCAGTCTTTTGGGTTATCTGTTTTCTATTATGTATGAAGACACTTGCTTAATGTACTTGAGAAATTTTAAAACATTTGATCCCATATTACGCCTTCATAATCAGTTCAGGAAACTAATAATCAAAGAGACTCTCAATTTGAACACATTTGTTTTAACATGATTTTTTATTCTGTCTTTGAAAACCATTTATATTTATAAATGCCAATAAAAGCCATTTTAATTAAATGAAAAAAAAAAAAAAAAAAAAAAGAAAATGAGGAAGGACAAACTCAAACAACAAAACAAAACAATAGGGTCGATAGTTCCTCCTTGCTGAGAAGAGGGATTTTGATGCTAATGTTTACCTTAGAGTTCTTGTTTTGAAGTTCTGCAGGTATGTGGGAAGCAATGAGTTGTTTTCTTTCTCAGGTCCAGAGAGGTCAAACAGAAAGGGATATATGAAGGATGACCCCTGCTCTCCATTGTCAGCTGGCAATGAAGGAGCCAAGATAATGGTGTTGAATTCTTTCTGCTGATCTAGTTATGTAGACCAGGTTTCTCCTGCCCCCTAGATCTTGGGGAAACTCAATCTTGCACTACAAGTGTCTCAAGTTTCTTTTGGCAGAGGGCATCCAGGTTCCTACCAAATGTCCCCGAGGCGCTGAAAGTGGAGAATGTAATAAAAGAAAGCAGCTTCCCTGAGAAGGGGGCACTAAGGTGAGATCAATGGTTGATCCTGCCATGCTGCTGGTTCACACTTGCCACCCTCTGTCTGGTGTCCAGAGGGACAGAAAGCTGTTCTCACTCTCCTCCTTTTCCCAGAGTTCAGCTTCTGTTAGCAAGTGGAAGTACTACTGTGCCCAGCACACCTCTCCTATGTACACCTGCATCCAAAAATTTACATCTGACTTATAAATAGCTTCCTGGATCTATGCTAATCCTTGGGGCTCAGGGAAGAGGAGAGGATGCTAGGAGTGGAAGGTGTAAAACTGGGACCCCTGCTTCCTGCAGCTACAAAGTTCCCTCACCACAGCATCAGAGAACAAGCCTTGATCTCATCCAAAAGGCAGGAAACAGTGAGGGCAAACTAGGAAGTGCAGGGCTCTCTTCCCCAAGGCTTTCCTGCATTAATATATGTGTACATTATTAACTCATCTTAATACATTAATACACATATATACAGTAGTTCACATTTATTCATGTTCATATTTCTTCTTTTCCCTTTTTTGTACTTTTGTACTTTTTGCAAACTTCCAGATCTCATAGCCATGATGCTCCTGGAAGTTTTACTTAGATTTTTTGCTTAAGGCCACACTAAGAAGTTCTTCCTACTCTGTTTCCAGTATTTAATTCCTTTGTTTCTTTTGTAAATATAAAATGCAATTTTCTGGCTTTTACCTGGTGTTTATATCTGCTGTTTATTATTGCTGTTCCTGACATGCCATGTGGGAAGCCATGTATCGGATACTTTGTTTCAGTCTCCAGAGATACAGGGGTGTTCTGGACAACAACTGCCATCTTCATGTCCATAACACACCATCTTTTAAAAAGAAGTTTCTATTATTATTTTTCTATTAGTGCTCTGGAATATTATAGTATTATTTCGATGCTTACAATTTTATTGAAGACCTTCTCTCCTATTTTCAAAGTTCTAGGCGTTTGGGGCTTATAAACTCACGCTTTTATTTATTTTTTATTTTTTATTTTTTGTTTTTTTTTGAGACAGGGTTTCTCTGTGTAGCCCTGGCTGTCCTGGAACTCACTCTGTAGACCAGGCTGGCCTCGAACTCAGAAATTCGCCTGCCTCTGCCTCCCAAGTGCTGGGATTAAAGGCTTGCGCCACCACGCCCAGCTACGCTTTTATTTTTTAATAGGTGTCTACTATGCCTAGTAATCTTTATTTGGGAAAGATAAATATAAGTCTCTAATTTCTAAGTAGAGATTAAAAAACAACAACAACTAGGGGCATTGCACACCAGACATAGATGCATAGTTACCATAAAAACAGCTTATATTGTTTCCTTGTACTGCCTCTCCTCTGAATACAGCCTCTGTCAGGCTTCCCTACTCTATGTCCAGTCCTCAGGAGGAAAAAAAAATAAAGAGATGATTTGGGATTCTTAGACTTACTATCCTAGGAGTATTTGTTTGGAGGAGGAGTCAATGAGGTAAGGATGCGTTCTTCTTGTGCAGGTAGTCTCTCATCATGGGACTGGGGTATGGACAGTCACTGCTATCTGCCTCTACCATCAACTGGGTACTCTGGTTTGAGTCCCCTTCCTGCTTGAGATATAGTATACTTTCCTAAAACCATGATGTCGATGTCACCCTGTATTCTACTGGCACTCTGCTCAAGGCTCCTGGCCAGGATCCCTGTTCTCATAGCCCCTCAGTCAACAGGCATCTGTAATGCCTTGATGTTACTTTGGATCTGGACTCTAATAGGACTTTTGCAGAATGTTGGTGATGGACCTCTCAAAACAGCGAATGTGAAAGTGAGGGACATTCATTCTCTGAACGCAATACGCCGCTCACCTTCTAAAACAAGAACTGTCTGTCTCTACAAGGGATTCGCACGCTCCTGCCGTAGCTCTCCAGGCTCCACTCTGCCTGTTCACACCCTCTGGAGCTGAATTCGAGGAAAGGGACAGTTCATCCTCTTCATAGGACCTGGACACCTGGTCTGTGTCTTTAGAACATTGTTTCTGTTTGTAAATTTTAAAGAGCAAGTTTGAAAAGATTTTTCAGGCCATCGAAAGAGGGTCGGGAGGTCTACAAATGCACACCTGTTATGAGTCGTGCCCTTGGAAGTGGAGTAGGGTGGAAGGGCATGAAGTAGTCAGATGGCAGGCTTAGAAGACCGTGACTCCTTCCTCAACCAGGCAATTATCTGCCTTAATGCTGCTTTCCTTGTCTGTAATTGAGAATGTCGATGCCTATGCTGGTTTCTTACATGGCTGCTGCACTTCTCAGATGAAATAGTATCTACGGAAGGCAGTCTGCACACTGCCTACCACAGGAAGAGAGAAAGTAGCAGTATGAATGTGAACCAAAGAGCATTTGAAATGATGTTAACTCTCTTGAGACAGGATGTTCTTTGGCTGGGAAGGCACTAATCCCTCCCCTTGGTGACCTAAGTGAATTTCAGATCCAGCTTCAAAGCACGTCAGGTCTCTGCAGCAGAGAGTGGTGAAAATATTCCAAGTCTCTGACCTCCCTAAGCTGGAAAAGGTTGGCATCAAGGACAGGAGCTTTCAATTGCATTGAACATGGCCTGGGTGGGTTCCAAGTAGGTAATTACTTTATGCTTACTTACAATTTCCCCTTCAGCTTCAAAGGGATAGAGTATCCCTCATGTTCTGCACTAACGGGGCCATTCAGTGTTGGTAGGCATATGTTGAACAGCTGCCCCAGTCACCCACCTCAGCAGACAACACATTTTAGTAATGAAGTCAGGGCTCCAATCGAGCAACGTGGTAGCACATTTCTTTGATTAGTGTTCAGGACAAATGTGGTCTCTCTCTGAAATGAAGGGAGGGTACTTAGCATGTTTTCTCTCATTGCCACCAGGCAGGAGGGCAGTGAGCAGGTTCTTGGAGAGGCAGCTTTCAGAGATGCTCTGATATGAATCTAATTGAGAAAATATGCTAATTTTATGAGGTCAGTAGCCACAGCAATTACTCTTTGTGCATGAACAATGCATTCTTTTGAAAAGTGGGATAGAAAATAAACTACTATCTCTGAATTGCATCCTCTGATATCGTGTGTTATAAAACTAAGGATGCAGAGAGGCATCAGAGCAAGCTCCTATAAGGTGACACCCAGGCAGCAAGGGGTCTCCAGTGGTGAGAAGTTTATTGGGAGAGGTCTCAGTACTGATGATCATCCTTGGTCCCTCCCACCTCTTGCTTGTCTCTGCCACTTAACAGCGATTTGAGTCTAGGTGCTTAGCTCTTCCACACTTCAGATTCTTTCATCTGTTAAGTACTGATAATATTGGTGTCTACCTCATAGGGCTCTTGTGGGGAGTAAAGGAGATAATATCTCTGGTACATGGAAAGAGATTAATAAATGTGAATAATGATTATTACTGTTATGACTCTGCTTTCAGGTCCTAAAATCATTTTTTTTTCCAGTAACTTCTGCCCTGTTCCAACACCAGGTTAGGAATGTGGCTTTATTTTTTCATATGAATAACAGTATATGTTTCCTATAAAGAGAACTATTTGGGGAGTTTGTGTTTTATGGTTTCTGCACTGTATTAATTATTTCATCATCCCAATTTATCAATAAAAAATTGAAGTGGAGAGAATGTGTTTAATATGTGTTTGGACTCTTAGCTACATTTGTCAGATTCAGTAGTATTTGTTTATGTTGTTATCTTTCCTACTAGAGTGTAAGTTCTACATGTCTCCCAGTCCTTTCTCTTGGCAAATCTACCACCAGTTTACACTGGGGTGTTGCAGTGATTATACTTTGAGCCCCGAGACTGTATACTGGAAAACCTGTCTAAAGTTGTAGAGGGCTCAGTCCTGGCACACTCTTTTAACCCAAAAGCTTTCTGTTTGTTATCAACAAGGTTAAACAAAGTCAACTATAGGTCAAGAGGTGGAGCAAGTAACCAGCGGACAGGGAGTGAACCTAGGAATAAAACATAAAGGGTGAGAGGAAGTCAGGAGGACGGATAGAGAGACGCACAGGAAGTAGAAAGGAGGGACATTCAGTTAGGAGGACGGATAGAGAGACGCACAGGAAGTAGAAAGGAGGGACATTCACTTTGGAAAGTTTTATAAATTAGTGTAGAGAAGGAAAAAGAGCGTTTTCCTTCTGGGCTGATGGTAGAGTAGGAAGGCCAGCTGAGTGCTTTCACTGACTCTCTGAGCTAACAGGCTTTCGCCGCATCATCTGGCTACTGAGTCCTCATTGGTGAATCTGATGTTTGCAATTTTATTTATTAAAAATGACCCTGGATCTCCACCTTCCTGGCATACATCAGAACCCATAACGCTCGTATGTTTCACTTCTGAGTTTCGTTCCAACCCACAGCATCTTCCTCTGTGGACTCCTCTCTTAAAGTCCATCTCAAGGCTGGTTGTATCAACATTGCCTTGCTGATCACCTATGTCTGCTCTTACCCACTCATTGTCTGCTGTACCATGAGCCTTGTGCATATCCTGTGTCTGCTGTGCTTTGTGCCACCATCAGAAACTAGAGATTGCAGGTGGCAGGAACTCCCTCCGAATCACTTTAAACAGAAACAAAACGCACAGCAAAGATGAAGGGATCAGAGAATTAATGAGAACATCAGGACCAGACTTGGAAAATGAGAAGGGTATTAAGGTTCTAGGACAACCTCTCCCCTCAAACCCCCACTCCCCACCCCACTCCATCTAACATATTACAGCATCTACTGATCCCATATGTTCAGGTTTCGAAGCATAGATTCTGACTGACTTAGTGAAAGGCTTTATAAAATGACGAGGGGAGGGTCCTCCAGGATTTGACTCCCTTTAATTTCTTCAGTGGCAGACGATTATAGAAGGCAGATGCTAGGAGTCACCCATTCCTCAGATCACATACACCAGAGGGGAAGGGCATTAATCATAAGGACAGACAATGGATGCTTAGCAGGAAACACATTCCAGTTGTCATTGTTCATTTTATTTGTTTACGCTGAATCATCTTCGCCAACCCTATGGAATACCCTGTTGGACCATTAAAATATCACACAGCCTTTCCTGGTGGAGACTCTTTCGAATTCCGTACCATGTTTTCATAATGGAGGGCTGCCTGGTTCCCCTGGCTAGACACAGGCCTTTAGAGTTAGGGACAGAGAATGCTTATGAATAATCATAATATTCCTTTCTTACTTTTAGCATGCCTTCTTGGCTCTAGGCAAGCATACCTCTCCAGCTGGCTCCCCCAGAGACATCTTTACAAGCCAGCTCCTGTGTTCTGGATCCTTGATCACATCAATGCATTTACCTCCCTTTTAACTCCCTTCCACTCGTTCAATTTTTAAAATTTCTGTCATTGCCATGGCCTGCACTTCTCAAGAGTTCCTTGCTAACAACCCACTTCTGGCCAGTAGTCTTCCCTTCTGCTCGCCATTATTGGGAATATTCTCGTTTCCCCGGTCATATTGTCCTAGGGCCATCCTGGAATTTTATGTGACTTTAATATGACATCTTAGCAGTCATGTGCTTTCTCCTTTAAACCCATCAAGACCGTGCTCTGAGCTCGTATATCCTCACCCTTGGTTCAGTCCTTTGTGAGTCCCCAGACTCATGCTCCTGTTGGAAGGGAGCTTTTTATGTAATATTTTCTTAGTGATTTATTAGAGCATGGGATCCAAATTTTTCCTTTTCTTAATTCTCAGTCACCTTCCTGGACTCAACTCTAGCAAATAGCCTAGTTTATTTATTTATTTTCTCAAGATCTGAATCTTCTTTGTCTTGGTTGGCCTGAGATCTACCTTGCTTCTTTTCTGCCATTGTGCTTGGTAGTGCTTTGCTGGGGCTGGATGCTTATCTGGTGAGATTCTGACCTATATTCCCCTGACTGTGGCACTGTTCTCCCATGCAACCTGTTCGTATGTTGTTTAACAGGGCCAAAAAAAAAATCCATGTAAAATGCTCTAGGAAAAGGAGCTATACTTGTGGGTAGCTTAGTAAGAATATTACCAAATTGACCACGGAACCTTGTCCAATAACTGCTGCACTGTACCCTGGTTCACCTCTAATACCCATCTCTACTGAGTGTTCTCCTCTGCTTCTCTTTGAGCCCTAACCACTCAAGTTGCTCTTTGACTTTCTGGCTGGAAGCTTAGAATTCATCTCCAGTGGCCTGAGATATGACTACAGACTTTATGATTTTTTTTTTTTCTTTTTGAGTTTCCCACTAGATTTGCCATGGGTAATATTTGAATATATGTTTGTTCTCTCTTGGTGTTCCTCTATCAGGATGATGCTGTCTGCATCTCATGGACGGTTTTATGACTGCTGTGCCTCTCATGTCTACCTCACATATCTAGAAGGTCACATGACCTAGAGCACACTCTAGCAGAAGGAAAATCTGATAGGCATTTCCTTTCTTTCTCAACCCTCTCCTATAATGCCTTTGCCTTCAAGTCTCCTCATATCTCAGAGGAGAGGGCCCTTCATTCACTCCTGGCCCTGCTGGGCTATCCTAGTCCCTCTCCTCGCCCTAGGATGATGTTTAATCAGGCATTCTTTATTTCCTAGGTACTTCCATCTCTCTTATCTCTGGGAGACCTTTACCATCTGCAGCTTGATCTCCAGTGGGATGGTTCCATTGACAAATGCCTGGAATATGTGAACTTCACCCATGTGTTCCACTTCTTCTCCACCATTTCACTCCAAGGGCCTGGTGTCTGGCCTCTGTTGTCACCAGATTACCAAGTACCACTTTCAAAGTTCACTGTTACTGCCTAATTGGCAAACAGAAAGGCGAATCTCAGACATTATGTGCTATGTCCTATCAGTAGCATTGATACTGCTAAAACAGTTGTAGAAATTAATTTTTCCTTTACATGCATCTTATTTTTATTGACTATTTGAAGTGAAGGGTCACTTAGCCTTTCCTATGTGTTTTCTGTGTCTTTCTTGCTAATTCTACATTCTGTGTGACCAGGCTGTATGCAGTTATACAGGCATTATTCTGTGAGCATCTAGCATTGTGCCATGTATCTAATAGACACAGAATAGTTTCCAAATGAAAGAATAACACTACTAAGAGTCATTCCTTCCTGTCTGACTTTTAGCATGCCGATAAATGCTGTTTATGGCTATTCTGTTAAATTCTGTGATGGCACACTGCCCATTTATTTTTTTTTAGAGAACGTTTTGTCTGTCCACTAAGAAATCTGCTCACATACATATGCAATTATCATATAGAGAGATGATCAGGAATCACTTGACTGAGGGGTGGCTCCAGGGAAAGATTATTGGAAGATATAAGAGAATTAGCAAGGCAAAGAGAAAGAAGAAGGAGAGTTCCTGGCAGAGCTGACATTACCTTCACAAACAGAAAATTACAAAGAATGGAGATGAGCAGTGGGTGGGTGTGGCTAGATTGTCCAGTCATTTGAATTCCTTCCTCATTTTCAAGTGTTTGGCTTCTCTCCAGTACTTAGTCTTCCCACCCTTTTGACTGGCAGGTGGCAACTGCATTACAAATAGAAAAACTGAGCTATGCAGAACTGAAAAGCACTACATTAATAGCAACCGAGAAATCATCACTTCCTGATGTAGTTTCCTGTTAAATTTACCACCTTAGCAACAGGAGCAAACTGGGCAAGATATAAAATCATAATTTAGAAAAACCCATTAGAGAACTGGGGATGCAAAGAAACCCTAATGAGTTATATTCAAGGGAAAGGGAAGCATGAGGCAGTGTGCATCGCTGGAACAACAGCAGGTAAGAGAAGAATCCATCAGATGGGCAAAAATAACAAGGTATATTTCCTCAAACTTGTAATAACCACATAGGGGCTGGTATGATGGTATCCTTGGTTATAAAACATGTCAGTAACACCTGCCAACTCTCTTTTTAACACATGGAGAGCGTCTTAGTTACTTTTCTATTGCTGTGACAAGACACCATTACCAAGGCAACTTACAGAAGAAAGATTTTAATTTGGAGTTTATGGTTCCAGAGGATGAATTCATGACCATCATGGCAGGGAGCATGCCAGCAGGCACACAGGCATGGTGCTGGAGAAGTAGGTGAGCGTTTACATCCTTATTTGAGAGCAAGAAGCAGGGAGAGACATCCGGGAGTATGATGGGCTTTTGAAACATCAAAGAAGACCCTCTTCCAAGGGCATACCTCCCAATCTTTCTCAAACAGTTCCATTGACTGGGGACCAAACATTTAAATACTTGAGGCTATGGAACATCCTCTTTCCAACCACCACAGAGAGGGTGCTAAATATAGAGGTTGAAAAGGGCTGAAAAAATTCCTCTGAGAAGCATAGAGTAAAAGGGGGACATCTACTCTAGTGCAGTGTGATGGCTTGATGTCTTCTGGATACAGGCAAGTGAATTAAACTGAGTCCCCCCTGTCAGATGCATAGGACCTTCTTGAGTGCAAACAATGTCCCACTGAGGATGACATCAAGAAGGGAAAATCTGTAGAAATCTAAGGGATATGAGCTTTGTACATATACACGAGATGCTTCCTGAAGGCTTGACAAAGAGTAGGAAGAGAGTTATCCCCTGAGATACCATGGCTTTACTGAATGCATTGCTGGAGTTCTCCAAGGCACAGACTGGAGTATGACTGGAGAGGAAAGATAATTAACCCCCAACCGCAAAGCTGGTTGATAGTCTGCAGAGCACAGGGCTCATATGGTTCAGAAAGGTGACTCCTGAAATACAAAGTGTGAGAACATTTCCAGGTTATTCTTCATGGTTGGTCCAAGGGGAACTCTCCCAATCTTATCCTCAGATGTTTAAGTTCAACTGTAAACTGAATCTAGCTAAAGAGTCAACAGTTCCCATTTCAACATAGCAACCTGACAGTAGAAGTATCTACAACAGGGACCACTGCACATGTTTATGGAATCCAATAAAGGCATCTTCACTATTGATATACAGTGTCAATCACAGTGGGAAAATATACAATATGTGAAAAATCAAGATTGTATAGTAAGTGATCAAAAGAAAAGGAATCAACGGAAATAGTTTGGCATGTGACAAAATGTTGAAATTGCCTAATAATTTAGAGAGGACTATGATACATGCATATGTGGATATAGCACAAAAGGTAGACTATGCACAATGAGACATGAGGAATTCCAGAGAAGAATGGAATCTGTATAAAATGAATAGTGTGCATGGGAGAAATAAAAAACAAAAAAACCCACAAGCAACAATAAATGAATTCAGTGTTTCTGTTATCTGCTATTGCATATAAGATACCACACAAAGGGATTTAACAAACAATTCTTTCCTCTATTCCCCTGTCTATGCTGGGCTCAGCTAGGCAGCTCCTTTTGCTCCATAGGATGATGATGTTGATTGCAGCATTAGTCAAAAGGTAGACATAGTCTATGCTGAGGGACAGATGCCTGGATAAGTAATGAGGCACAGTGAAACAGTGAAATACTACTCTCATGAAAGGAGTGAACGTAGACAATGGAGAAGAAATGTGAAGGTTACAGATAATTACAAGATAAAAGGAGAAATAGTATGTGTTCATGTTATACCTGCATGGAATATCTATAATAGACAAATTCACAGATACACAAGGTAGATTAGGAGTTTCTAGGTGTTGTTGGTAGAGATGAAGAATTATTATTTTATTACTGAATGAACAAAAAAAATGTGTTTTCACCTGGATTCTCTGTGTCAAGTCCATCTCTCTCCTTTTATTTTTAAATATAATAAAATGTTTTTAAAACTACATTTGTCTTTCTTGAAAAAGAAAGCACATCCTCAGATCAGAAAATAGGATTGTTTGCTCCCCTTTGCTTCACTCTCAGCTTCTATAAAGGTAATTTGAAGAGGCACTGGAACAAGCTCCAAGAGGAAGGGACGGTGACACAGAGAGGCTCTGCTTGCAAACACAGGGTTATTTTGAGCAGGGTCTTTAAGAAACTGGGACTGAGTCAAATTAAAAGCCTAGGCCTGCATGCAAGCAGTTTGATCATGTCTGTGAGGGACGTCATGTTCCCTTTGTGATTCTGGCCTGCCAGTCCATTCTTTGTGCCAACTGCTCTGTCTCTCACAGGCTGGAGGCAGAGTCTTCATTCAGTGAGTTAATTTTAAATGAAATGAAAACTCAAGTCATAATGTTTGGTTCACTACGCAGGCAACAGGCACCGTCTGCCTCATTAATGATTAACATGGCAGCTGGTAATGTCTTGCAGCTGGTTGACCAGTTTAATGATGCCAGAATCTGGCTGAATCCTCTTTCTGCTCTGACCAATGCAGGGACCACCTCTTCCTCACAGTGCTTTGAGTGTGGTGTTTGGTGAATAAGGATATAGATTATGGAGTAGAAGACAACATCTTTCTTGTATTACAGCCAACTCACACAGATCTCTACTTGTTTTTCTGGGTCTGATGCAAAGGCTGTACTCTTAAAGAATGTATTTATCTGATGTGAAGGTTGGTTGTGATAGAAGGTTGGTTACCAAAGAGGCAAGAGGAGGTGTTAGAGTCAGTAGACGACTGGTGCTAAAGACTAGACCTGGGAGATCCAGGAGACACCTCTTGGTTAAGTAAAGAACCTTGGTGTATTTACACATGTACAAGTATGGAGAGTGCATCTGGAGGCCTGCGGTTGATAGTAGGTGTCTTCCTTGATCTGGCTTCACATTATATATTGAAATGGGGTCTCTTGCCAAACTCCTATCTTGCTAGCTTAGCTTACTCCAAGAATCCCCTGTCTCCCTGAGAATCACAAGGGAAACACCTTGCCCACAGAAATTTCATGGATGCCCCTTCTTGTATGATAAATTCTTTATTTACTGAGCCATTTCTTCAGCCCTTGAACCTCTCATATTTCTGCCGAGTGGGAAAAAAATGTTCTCTTTCATTTTTCAGAACAACCAGTCACGGGCTGAGATGAATCCCTGAATTAAGAGATGGCTCGGTGGTTAAGGAACTAATCACACAGGCAGGAACGAGGACCAGTGCTCAGATCCTGATCTCTGCCCTCGGAACTCCTCACTGCTTTCTCTGATACACGTTGTTATCTGTTTCTCAGCCTCTGCTACTCTGTGTATCCTTGGACCTAGCATCCCCAATGATCTTGACCAGATCTCCTGAGCTGCTTTGCCTAGCAATTCATAATTTACAAGAGCATTGCACGGCTTGCTAATAGAAGGTACCATATAAAGAGCAGAGCCCCATTTCTGTCCTGGCTGATGCCCTCCATTAAGATGATGCTCTTGATATTCTAAGCTGTGAAGACTGATTTTGAGTTAAGTGCTTGTACACTTAATTTGCTTTCACTTAAAGCACGCGGTGACTGTGCCTGTTCTGTGACCCGAGTTACTCATTTTTTTTAGCACTGGAAACTGCAAGGACAGCAGAGGAGATTACATTGTTAGGATTACACCATCCCTTTCCCCACCCCAGACTCCGCTCTGCTCATAAGGGAACACAGACACGTGCATGCCCACATATGTGAGCCTCGACACCCTCCCCGCTTCTGTTGGAATGAAGTTCCCACAGTACCAGAACAGACACTATTTCACTTGGAAGAAGTGTTCCATTTCTACCCTTCTGAAACCTTGTCAGGGTAAGAAAAACAGAAGCTGTGACTTTTCAATGCCATCTGGTAAGTTAGATTGAGCATCAGCACTGTGGAGCGTGTCTGCTGTGTGGAAACAGGCCGGTGCTAGGATTGAATGGCTGACATTCCCTTGGGGCTGTCGGGGAAAGGAGGCGTTCCCGAGACCACCTTGCTAAGAGGAATGTCAGGGAGTAACACTGACCACCTAGTTCATCACTATCCCCTTTAGATGCACTTGCCCTGTATGAGGAGGCGCCCACATGTTGAGTCCTCTGCCTGCTGCCTGGATGCCGACAAAGCCCTGGCTGAGTTAATGAGGAGATAAATAACCCCTGTGCATGTCTGCATGTCATCATGACAATTGACATTTAGGCCCCCAGTACCCCACCTCTGACTTTGTTTTTGTTTTTACAGTAGCACTAGTTAAATCCAGTTAACTATGATGAAACAAGTTATCAGAATGAGAAATGAATGAAAGATTACTTCCTGTCTGCTTCCTCCAGGTGGGTGGGGCTGCAGCCAACTTCTGCAATGGTCAGGGTTGAATGCTAAAGTGATTAAGGCCTTACCTAGGAGGAAGGAGAGACATCTGTCAGGTAGGATGGGCAGAGGCAATGTGTGGTCATTTCACGTGGTCCATTTGCCCTGGCACTGGGAAAGATGGGTCAGGCAGGCTTCTCTTTTCATCATTGGCCTTGGCCTGTCTGAGTGGCTCTACAAACTCTTTCACGTAGATGTGTTTCTGTGTCCACAGCTCTACTGTGTTCCAGGGCTTCAAGGCCAAGTCCCAGAGTTATGATAGCTGGTCCCTAGCCTGTTGCTGTGGCTTAGAGGGGCTCTAAATAGCAATTTGGGGCCATCTAGGGCAGATGAACTACATTTCCCAGAATTCTCCTTGCAAGCTTGTTTTCTGTTAGCCTAACCACATGGTTAGGGAGGGAATGAATGTAAAGCTACAGATGCTCAGAAACTCTCACTTTTTGCTGCTGACCTGATGGGACTTACCTTGTCATCAGAAAGATGCAAGCTGGCGAGCAATTCCTCGACATCCTGTTTTTCCAAGATTCTCTGATTCTGGGTCAAGCTTGAGTGGTTAGCTCCACATGTCTTCTGCAGGATGGCTATCCTGCCAATGTGAGAGGCAACATGGGCTAACAGGCATTTTAGAATATTGTTGGGAGTGTGGGTTCTCCTTTGTTCTCACTTCCTACCAACTTCCTGTCTATCTTGTAGTCTTCAAGCCTATGGCACTGGCACCATGGCTGTTAAGGAAGTCTCCGAGTTGCATACAGTCAAATCCCTGTGATAGGAGTACCCACCATCCACCTGCATGTCTACTCGTCAATCAACCAGCTGCTCACTCCACCTCTTTTTGTGTCTGCTATGAAAATATCCCGGTGGATTTGCTTTTTCTGATAGAAACCTGATTGATTCTGAGAGAAAGACATTGCATGCCCTAAAGCTGAATCCCCATAAAACTACTACCCTGGGTCTTAAAGATCTAGCACCCATGGTTAGGTTTACTCATTCAGGGTTTGTGTTTAGTTCTGGGAGCAGTTTGTGTTTATCTATTCTCTCTCTCTCTCTCTCTCTCTCTCTCTCTCTCTCTCTCTCTCTCTTTCTCTCTCTCTCTGTCTTCATGTCTATCTCTTTATCTTCATCTCTAGCTCTATCTTAATCTCTATCCCCATTTCCCCCTCCCCGAAATATGCGGCTGAGCAGGTTACTATAAAACATGGCAAGGCATTTCAACCACCTACTCTGTAACCTCTATTTTACATATTTCCCTCCTTCTCCACACTATTCCTTCCATAGCACATACATATTTGTGAATTTTGAGCATGGCTGATCCTGCCCTACCCTAAGCCTAATGTGCCAATTTCTCTGTAGGATTTGGGTGGGCAGGAAAGGGCTTAGCTGGGAAGCCAGTGCAGCAGACCCAGAGAGCAGTTTCTCCAGTGCAGAGCAAATCAAGGAGAGAACATAATTTGCTTTCTTTCACTTCAGTATGGGATCATCAGAGACCTGTCCCTCAGCCCAAGATCAGAAGATGTTCCAAACACTAAGCCAGCTTGGTCCAACTGCTTCTCTCTGGTGCCCTCTCCCCTTTCCTGCCCACTGCTGACAGCTGGGAGCTATCTGGGAGATGAAGGCTCATATGCCTCTTCCAGAGAACAGACACTGGACACCATCTTACTCTCACCACAAAAGACAGAGCCTAAAAATACCAGGACTTCTGACTAATTTCCCCTAAGACCCTTGTCGTAAGATGCATATCATGTGCTTTGCTTTTGATGGGTAGCTTGATATCTCTGGGTAGTTTCTCAGTACAAAATCATGCCGGCTTGAGAGGAATTCAGTGGCTACTATCTATTCCAACCCTTAGTTATTGTTTTGCAGCAGCTCACTGGTTTCCCTAGTTAGAACAGGTAGCAGAAACAGAAGGGGTGAAATACCACCAAGAGGACTATTCTTCCAGTGACCATAGCAGGTGTCTCTATTAGGCTTGTCCTAAGAGCCACATCCAGGTGTAGCAAATTAGTTAAGAGGGCCATGGGTTCATTTGCATGTGATCTGCATATCATTTCTGAGTCCTTAGATAAACAGTGGTGATGCTTTGCAGGCAGTTCCTGTTTCAGTTTTGTTGCTTCACAGGGAATCTACAGGAAGAAACTTCAAGGGAGGGAGGGAGAACTGTGCTGGAAAAATTTTCTTCTGCCCTGCACGCTGGGGTTTGCAAAAGTGGAAGCCCTCTCTGGTGGAAAGGAAAGATGTAAGCTCTGGGAGCCCAGTTTTGAGAGAAATCTCATCCCAAGGACTGAAAAGATGGAAGCGACATGTTTGGGGATGATGTTGGGTTCTGATGTGCCACCGGGCCCTTATGTGACCTCCCAGACCCAAAATACATTCTGGATCCGCCCATTTCATCTCCAAGTAAATGTCAACACTGATTTAATTCACAGCTCTACAATCTATGTGGAAAAATTAGTTGAAGCCTTCCAGTGCCAAGTGTTGCTGGGTAAAATAGCATTCCACATTCAAAGGAGGCTTCCCCTTGCCTTTTAGGGGAAATCCAACCATCCCAACATTGCCCCTAACTCCCCTTACCTGACTTACCTCCCCCCACTCTTCCCATTCTTTCCTCCTGCAGCCATTGGATTCTGGGGGGTTAGGGGTTTTGTTTTCTTGGCCAGGTGCCTGCAGGCTTAGAATCACAGGCTTATTCTTCTTTCTTTTTTTTTTCTTCTTCTTCTTCTTCTTCTTCTTCTTCTTCTTCTTCTTCTTTTTTTTTTTTTTTTTTCTGGGTTAAAAGAACATCCCCATGTGATTTCCTTAGGGACTTGATATAGTTTTCTCTTTTTCCTCTCTTTTCCTGCTTCTGTCTTTTCTATGCATTTGTCTTCCTGTTCCTTTCTGACTCTCCTGTGCCCCCCTCCCAACCAAGTCCCACCCCTTACTGTGAAATGATGGGCGACTCAAACAGAGCCAAAGACAGTGTCCTGGCTGCCCCCACAAGGAAGGCGATCCTGTGGACAATCCCTCAGTGATGCAGTGGCACAGTGTAGGGTATGTCATGCTAAGGAAACTGGAAGCTTGCAGTGATGGACACAGAATCCTGTATTGATACACTCTGTGAAAATGACCCTGCTGCAGTCAGATCTCAGGCCCAGAAGATTAACTGAGCTCTGTTAAGATGGTTGGAGTGACAGCTGCTACTCTGAGATGTAGGAGATTTATTGGAGTAAAGTGGGGCTTGGGTTGCCTGGCCTGGGTGTAGAGAGCCAATTAGCCATATCTGCATGAATGCCTGAAAGAAGGAAGAATGTGGGAACTAGGAAGCCAGGGTGCAGTGGGATTAATTGGGTTGTCTTCCACAACAGAGCAGAGCAGGCTTTATAGAAGACCCCAGGGGAGCCAACAAAAGAATGCCTTTGTATTTTGCTGTTTGACTTGTATTTATTGTTCTTCCTCCAAGGAGTTCCCAGTGCTTTCTACCCCTCACATGTTATTCAGGGCTTTGTGCTTCAGCCCTCATCTGGAGCTGCGGATGGATGGATGTTACAGATACCAGGCACTCTGGATCAGCCTCCAAGAACCCAAGTTCAGTCCCCAGGAATCAACCTCTAATCCACATCAGTATTCATTCACAGGAGGTAGAAACAATCAGACACTTGATTTATTTGGTGAAGAAAACCAACAATGAACACAAAGGACATTGAAACTCCTTAGTAGGATGGACTCTTCAATACTCTAGGGGATGCAGTAATACAATCATGTGGTTATATATTTTGGATATTAATTTTTCCTGCAAGTGGTTAAGGAAACACTTAGATCTCTGTATTATCAGAATGACCATGCATATTTTGGAATTCAATTGGCGTGGTCCCTAGTGTATTGTATTTAGTTGGGCTTAGTGGCTACTTTAATATCATCACTACCGTTTCTATGGAGAGTTAAGTTATTACCAGTTGCTCCCATGTAAGAACTTCCAGGAATATTTCTGCCACCTACTGCTTCAACTCACCAACTTCCAAAGTTGCAGCACCGGAGACCAGATAAACAGTAGCAAGCCCCATGATGCCTAGTACTGTACTGGCATGGTCGGGGTGGAGGAAACAAGGTTTTAATATATAGCCGTACAAGCTAGTCCATAGGATAGTCTTTTAAAATTCACAGCTCCTAGGAAAGACATTTCATAGGAATTTTTATGTTTGTCAACAGTCCTAAACAGTTGCATGATGTATTCATTATTTCTCTTGCTGTTGTGACAAACAACTGACAAAAGCAACGCTGGGAAGAAAAGGTTCATTGTGGCTTCTGATCTGAGAGGATGTGGTCCCGAAAGGTCAAGAAGACAACTCACGGGTTGTGTGAGTGTGAGAGATGGTCCGTCACATTGAGTCTGTAGTCAGGACCCAAGATAGCATGAATTCTGCCGCTCACCTGGCTTATGCCTTGCTCCCTTTCATTCATTCTGGGTCCCCAGCTCATGGGATGGCCCCATCCACATTGAGAGTGGGTCCTTCCTCAGTTGAGCCTCTCTGGAAACACTGACACAGACATGGCCCGAGGTATGTCTCCTAGGTAGCTCTAAATCCAGTCTAGCTGACGATGAAGATTAACCATGCCTCATGATGCTGCTAATTACAAATAATTTCAAAGCTGAAACTTTTCTAAGTTATCAAGAATAAAAATCATGCTTGTCTTCTCAGCAGGAGAAAAGTAAGATGAGTTTCTTATTCTTTAGGAACTGGAATAAAATTGCTGCCATAGGAGGAGGTGATTATATGTTTAATAATGTATGAAAAATGAAGCAGTGTAGGGCTGTGTCAGGCAATTAGTAAAAGTGATAAGTTGCTCAAAATGTTTATAATGTATGTGGCACTTGTCAGCTTTAAAAATGTATAATTGTGGTTCATTTTTCACTCGAAATAAACATGTGCTTTTATATGTGATGTGGAATTTGTAGTTTTCTTTCATAGAAGAAATTCTCTGATTGTGTAGGTATCAAGTCCATCAGTCCAGAACATTCCTTTGGGAATTGAGGTTGTCCTTGAGAATTCTGGCTCCCAGTAGCTCACCTGTGTCTGGCAGGTATGATTATAGGTCCTCCATTCCAGCCACAGACAGATCCAACGATTAATCTCTCTACCATAACAGTGTTTTAACTTGTTTCGCACACAATCCCCTGTACAAAATTCTCTGTAGTATCTTGTCTTCCTAAGGCACTTTTCCCCATTCTATGTTGAAACCATCTGAGATTTAGTTGAAATTTCCCTAGGACAATTTGATTGTAATTAAAAATTTGGTATTATCTAATTGTCTGAATTTGACCAAGTCAATTTACCTTCTTTTGACCCCAATTTTCGCATCTTGGCATCGTTACGAGAGTCCAGTCTCTCGTAGGGCTATGATGGGCACTACCGGGATTACAAGAAAGGTTAAAGTACAGAGTGATTTGCAAATAGAAGACTATGTTTTATTTATAAATGCAAAGCAAAGTTGTCTGGGGCTCAGATTTTAAGTATGTAGACTGTAATGCCAAGTGAAGTGATATTTTCTGCATTTGTTCTTCTGACAATCATAGCCCTTTTGTGTTTTATATGTCTGAGGAAAGATGACGTGGCACCCAGACTGTGGCATCTGTGACAGGCAGGCCACCATATATCTCAGATGTGGGAATTATTAGACGATTGGCATAGAAAAGGGGCTTAATTCAATTCTAGTTGCAGGTTCTTTAAGGTGAGTTCTTCCTCATCCACTGGATCCTCTGGTGTTTCTAATTGACTTGAAGGTATCTTGTCTCTCCTTGGAAATGTCACCCAGCCCTTTTCAAGTGCACTTCCAGGCAACTAAGATCAATACATCACTTAGGTTAAGCATATTAGATAGTGACTGACAGCCCAAATGAGTGCATGCTTCAGTCACTAGCACAACTTCTGAGTTCAGGACTTGTCAAAACCTTTTCTTATCTCTGACCATATATTAGGGACCTGAGAAACACTGTCAAGAAGTAGTGTGGGGCTGGAAACAGTGGTTTTTCACACGTGACTTCTAGGTTTAAGATGGTTATAGACATTGAGAGTCAAAGTAATTTCTTTCTCTATTTTTTCTTTGTGTTGGTTTTGTTGTTGTTTGTTTTGATTTTTTAAGACAGGGTCTCTCTGTGTAGCCCTGGCTGTCCTGGAACTCACTCTGTAGAAGAGGCTGGCCTTGAACACACAGAGCTTTGTCTGCCCCTGCCTCCTGAGTGTTGGAATTAAAGGTGTGGGTCACCACAACCCAGCTCAAAGTCATTTTTTAATGTAAGTGGCCATTTCAGGACACCTGGTATGTTCCAGACACTGCGTAATATATGTCTGGTAATAGCCAGCTTGCCCTTCCTTGTAATGAGCTTATATACTATCAGAGGCAAACATGTAGACAAGCTACTCACTCATATTAGCTGGACTAATGGGTCTATGAGCAGAAGGCAAAAGCTTCCTAGATTCAAGGAGAGGTTTTAATACTCTATTTGATATTTAGTTTTCTTTATTTGAATACTGAGACAGCTTGAGTGAAATACAAACCTAATGGTTGAGAAATTAGAACATTAGCCTCTGTTCCAGCTCGGTCCTCAGATGCCTATCTGTTCCTTCTCTTTAACCATTTGACACTATTTCAAATGGTTAAATGACTTGGCCACCGTAACCTGACTTTAGTTAGAATAAGTAACATTTGTCCATGAACTTCAAGGAGAATGGTCTAATATTGTGGAAGTTCATATGTGCAGAGGGGAAACATTTGTTGCTCGTCCTCTGTCTTTAGCTATTCTGAGGCTATTTCACAGTGAAACAACTCTAAGGGGTTGCTCTCTGAGGATATAGGTGACCATTGTGGTACTCTCATAGAGAATGAGCATAAAACCTTGGCTTCATGGATTGTGGTCCAGCAATCAGGCAAGACAATGCCTACTGCAGCATCTTATGTATGGGACTTTCATCCTTAGAAGTTGAAGTACAGTAGAATGGATAACTCAGATAAAATGTTTTACTTCAGAAGTAAGATCTAATGGAAGTGGAGTGTCACAGGCTGTTTTTAGAGGACCCACATTCTTTACAATGAACTTTACCTTGCTTGCTTCCTGTGTCCTAGCCCAGTCAGTCCTAGGCTGTGCTTCATAGCCTGTCCTACACGTCCTCAATCAGATTTTAGGGTTTGTGTATGTTTACTTCCAGGCCAAACTCTGGGCTTTTTATGGATGGAGTTTGGAGGGGGAAAGCTAATAATGGTAAATTTGTCACAGGCTGCCTTGAAAGGATTCTGTGCTTGTTCCCAGTACCCCACTCCCTCCTTCTCCCTGCCTGATACTGTTACCCTGGTCTGACCCCTTCCCTCTCTCCAATGGCCAATGGCTGGCTCTTTATCTGCCTCATCTTGGCAACTCTTCCCATTACTGTTTGTTTGGTAAGCTTCTGATTTTTCATGTGTTTCAACTTTCTGTAAGATTATTATTATTAGCAGTGGTAATGGTAATAATAGCATCCTAGTTATTTATTATTATTCAAGACAAGTTACATTGTTTTTTTTATAAGTAAAGGGATTCAAGAGAAGTATTTCTTAAATTTTAATGTGCATACAGATTTTGGGAAAACTAAAGACCTTTATCCAGAAGTTGTAAGCTTCTGAATTTTTCACCATCTTTCAGATGGTGTTGATGTTCATGCAGTTAGAGTAAGCAAGGCCCAGGGATTCTCACAAAGGGCACCAGCCTTGGGCTGAGGTCTTAAGGAAAGTGCGGGATTAGGGATGTTTGGTCACTGGACACCTCTAAAGTCAGGATCAGAGCACATGACCATCCTGCTGAAAGCTTCTGAAAATTTAAGTTTACAGTCATGTAATTTTGGTTAACCCTCGATTTCCCCTAGAGTTCACAAACACACTGACAAAACGAGAAGAACAGAAAGCTTATTTCGCATCATGTTGTAAGAGGTAGAAGAGACTACAATCTTCCCTGCAGGGCCATTAGAGAAGAGACATCTTTGTCTTTCTCTGGGTGGGCCATAGAAGAGCTAGAGGACCTGAATCCTCAAGCTTATGCATAGGTAGAAGGAGTGGTGGGGGGTCTGTAGGATGTGACTTTTGGGGTCTTCTGAGTATGTTTGAGCTCAGCTTAAGTTATAGGCTCATCAGAGATGGTGGGCTTTAATGAGAAACTGCTTTTCTGGTTTCTAGTGTTACTTCCATAAAATATTGTAAGTAGCAATGTTAGAAGCTTATTTAGACCTTGGCATTATTTTGC
The DNA here is from genome assembly GCF_900095145.1 of Mus pahari. Taxonomy (NCBI): domain Eukaryota; kingdom Metazoa; phylum Chordata; class Mammalia; order Rodentia; family Muridae; genus Mus; species Mus pahari. Next base: position 130,809,617 of record NC_034594.1, read on the forward strand.
TCAATCTGCACAGCAATTACAAATGGACAGTACTTTGTTTCAAGACCCTGGTCACTATCTGATATACTTGAGGTTTTGCCTATTTATTTTATTTAGTGTCTCTGCTAAGTAGATTTTAGACTCTGGGCACACTTTTTCACTTCCCAGCTTCTGGAATAGACCTTATATACAGTAGCCTCTCAATATGTATTTGTCAGAGAAGTGATTCGACAGATGGGAAATCCAAGAAAGGTTAAGTAATTTGCCCTAGGTTACCCACATGATGAATGCTGCTGTCGACATCTGGATCCAGGGCACTTTGCTTTAAAGCTCTTAGCCACTCATAGTTCCATAAGCCTGCCATGTCCATCATGCTAGTTGCCATGTAGGTTTGCTGTTTATGCTTCTAACACTTTAGTCTTTGGGTGTTGAGTTCAGAGCATCTGTGGCAGCTACCTGGGTACCCAGACATTTATCAGTGACTTCTGGGAGGTCATAGTAGAGACAAGCCTGAGGCATTTCAGGTCCTTGGCACTCTCAGATAAGGGTATAGGGGAATAAATATCCTCAGTTGGCAGGCCAGAAAAGGGTAACATTTTTTTTTTTAAATTAGGCCTCAATCAACTTTTCTTTAAATGGGGTTGTCACCCACTTAGACTCAGAAGAGAACTTACTTATTTGTTATTCCCTTTGTCTCCTAAACAAAACTTCACTGGGCACATGTTTGAGTTAAAGGAGCTGAAGAGCGAATCAGGCAAACAAGATTAAGTCACCCAGATGCCACAGGCACAAATTGTCCTGGTTTCCCTAGAAGCACAGTCCTTGGGTGCTGTTGGTGCCCCTGCTGACCAGTACCCACAGCCTTAAAACATCACCAGTGCCACAGGATGGCAGCTTTGGAAGAACAGTAGAAAGCATGAAAAACACATTTGCAAGAACTAGGCTTTTGACTCAGAATTAGTTTTTTTTTTTTTTTTTTGAATCATCTGATAGAAGATGCATGAGAGGCACACACACACACACACACACACACACACACACACACACACACACACGTAGATACCTATTTGAGCAAGGAACTCAAACCCCGTTATGCACTCCCAAGGCTCCAGAGGGTGGATGGTGTTGATTCTACCCCAACTCAAAGGTATAAAGTGTGAATGAGCACACCTGACAGGTGGCACCAAGCGCACTTGGGTATAACCAGGACCCATGGGCATAGAACCCTACATGAGGTCATAATTGATTAAAGTTAACATATTCCATGCCTTCACACAGTTGTTATTAGCAAAAGAAGAAAGTGGTGCTGTTTTATAGAAACAAGCTGTACCTTTCCATTTCATCTATCTATCTATCTATCTATCTATCTATCTATCTATCTATCTATCTATCTATAATACTGGTGATTGAACCAGGACCTTATGCATACTGGGCAAGCATACTGAGATATATTCATAGCTTCATTTTTATTAATTGAAATATTCTGATACAGAGGTCATGATTTATGAAGTTGATGTCAGGAAATTACTTAGACATTCATCATAGAATCATGATGAGATACCTTCTTATTGGTTTGTTATGTATTTAGAGTGACTCCTAATAAAATAAAAACTTTAATGGTTTTATTCAATGGAAATTAATCCAATTTGTTTAGAAGTTCTTCAAAATAAAAGCCTTTTGAGTAGTCCTGTGATCTATCTATCTATCTATCTATCTATCTATCTATCTATCTATCTATCTAATCTATCATCTCTTTGCATCTAACTGGTTTCATGAAGTGAGAAGGAATTTTATATTCACGTTACCCAGTCTAAGGCAGAGTTTCCTAAAGCTTAATGTACTAAAAAAGGGGTTAATTTCAGGGTCTTTCCACAAAGTACTGTAAATAAAAAGGGATGGAAAGTAACTTTTCTCAAATTCAGGATCAACAAACAGTAGCTTATACCTTACGTTCAGCTCATGAATATAGTTTATAACAAAGAGGTGAGGCATTTTCCACAGAAGGCGCATACATCACAATGATCTCCAAAGCCAAATGAAGGCCCAGCTCCATCAGGAATAACGAATGTCCAGGCTGTTTCACACTGTAATTTATTCCTGTTCCCTAAGTTCATCACACTGTCTGCCACCACTGCTCATTTTCTCAAAATAATTTCTCTAGATGTCCACGGGCTTCCAGCCCTCATCACCAAGCACAGTAAAGAATTGTCATATCCTCTCATATAATTTATCCTAGTATCCACAAATCTCTTCAGGACTCCACAAACAAAGCAAAATGCAAAATGTAGGATACAGTTGTTCACCAGTACATGGACATGTCTCCAAGAGCAGAAGTAGGAGATGTGAATAAAGGAGAAAGGTGTGGACTTGGCACATTAGCCAGCCACTCTGATTTTTCATTTGCCCCACTCCAAATAAGTGAGCTGTAGTTTACAGACAGAATTCTTATATTTTTAATATGAAGTCTGCATGAAAGCTTGTGCAGATAGTGCTAAAGCCAAACTGATATCAGCTGCTCCAAACAGTACCACAAGGTGACATGAAAAAGAGCTAGCTTTACAGTTCATATCAGACACTGGGAAGACAATTGCAAGAAATGCATGCTCAACTGTCTCCATTTGTGCTTGCTTCAGAGTCACTGATGTCCGTGGTCAGAGCCAAAATGACAATAAGCAAGAGGCAAAACCAAATTGCATCTGGTGACAATGGCCTGAGTCAAGGTGATTATATCCTTCCTTGATCTTGCTCTCAGACAGATACTAAGCTATGAAGAAGTAGACAGAGAAAATCATTGTGAAAAATTCGACACAAGTATCATCAAACTCAATAAAAACCAGTCTTGAGGAGGCTGTCAGTGTAATGTTGCTTTCCTGCTTGGAGAAGTAAATCAAACACAGATGGGGAATAACCGAAATAAAGAACTATAATCGGTATTTGGGAATTTGTTCACTGTGGTCCAATCATTCACTGAGTTTCTGTTTGTCCTGCTGCTACTCTTGATTGGAGCTTGTTATGTGTCATTACTAAAAAGTGACCATTAGCTTTGACTGTCCCTCCTATCCTTCATCAACTCTGTCCTTTGATTGCTGCTTCCCCAACACCGCCCCCAGCCAAAAAAGTAATCACTCATCTTCATCGGTGACTGTCCCAGGCATTCTGCCATGCAAAAGCAGCCCATTATTCTGAAATTATTTACCCATTGCTCTCTCATACTTGACTCTACCATAGTTATCTTTGCGTTATGTCAGCACACCATTGGCCACATTGAGTGAATTTAGAATTAAAGGAAAATTTTGTTTTCAAATATAGATCTAAAATGCTTTCAATGTATATATGCATGTACACATTCATGTTTATATCTGTATATATATACATATACATATGCACACATATGTGTTTAGTCTCTGAGGTACAGTCTCTTTTTCATAGGCTTGTTGATTTTAAGCAGTTTAAAATACTTCACCCTATATTCTAATGGAATACTAGCCAAATATTGAGTTTGAGATGGATTAAACTTAATAAGTTTTTAATTAATAAACATTAACACAACCTATTTTCCTCCTGGGTTACACTGGTGTTTTCAAGGTATTTGGAACACTCTCATGTGCTCCAGAATGGAAACTTGTTTTCTAAATTGTGCCCTCTGCTGACAAATAACATCTTCTTAAAAAACTTGTACTTCCCATCGGTAAGGTAGGTACATCTCTACAGTTCGAAAAGTTCAGAAAACAGAGAGGTTGCCTCTCTTTACTTACGAGTGTCAGAAACGGAGGCAATGTGTTATTTGAATAACGAATGTGCATGACCAAGTAAGGCACAGGGATTTCTCCCATGCCCAATTATCTGCTGGCTCAGCAGGGCTCGTCTTCTGTGCATTAAGTGCTGTCCGTGGTTGTGTAGCACTGGGGATGCTCTGGCTCAGGAAGGCTTCCCTGTTCTATGAAGGCCGGTGGACCTTTTCATCATGTCTGTCTCTTAAGTGTGCTAAGGCGTCTCCCTCTCCTCTCTCTTATTTCTGATGCTTTAGCGAAATAAAGCTTCGCTCTTTCAGTCTCTTTGACAGAGTGGTCCTGCTGAATCACTCTGTGGAATTAAGGGGATATAAATGTACCTCAAAGAGGCAGCTGCTGTGTTTTTGTGATTGGTGGGAAATTAATTTCGCATCAGGTGGTGTTGGATTATCTATTTCCCCTTATGTCTGGTCTCGGAGAAAGCCAATAATTCTACAGGCTGCTGCGTTTCTCAGTTACCCTTACCTTTTCTTTGCTCTGGTTCTTGTGTCCGGCTTTGGTGTTGGTCTTGTGGACAAAGCCTTTGGGGTAGTGTTTTAAGTCCCTTCAATGGAGGTCACTGGATGCTCAAAGATTCCCAGATATTAGTCCATTATCCTCAGCTCTGCCTTATCCTCAACCTAGACAACAATATTTTTAATTTTAATGTTGTAAACAAATTGAAGAGCACAAGAGTAGGAAGAATGGAAAGATATATATATATATATATATATATATATATATATATATATATATATGGTTAACTTTGGGACGATTTCTTATTGTATGTAGTTCTGGTTTCCAACTCTGCTGTGATTGGCAGTCTTGACATATATAGGTTTCTTTTCAGCCTGAGGAAACTATAAATGGTCATAAAATGGGGCAGCACAAGGATAGAGGTAAGAGACAGTAACACTGTATCAGGTATTGTATAATCCCAGCTCAAGTCTCACAGGATAATCAAAGATAATATAACCCAATAATTTTAACTTCAGTGTCTTTTGGGATATACCCAGATCTCTCCTTTTTTTTTTTTTCTTATCTTTGGTCTGGAAAAAAAATCACTAATGTTGGTATGATATGTTGTAGCTTTCAGAATATATATATATATATATATATATATATATATATATATATATATATNATATATATATATATGTGTGTGTGTGTGTGTGTGTGTGTGTTCAGAATATGTATATTTATATATATACATATATATATACCATTTATATATAACTTATATATATGTGTAGTAAATCACATATATTAAAATATATGTCATATGATTTTTTTCAAATATCCCTGTAAAATAGAAGAGTAAATTTTGTCATCATTACCTAAGTATTTTCTTCAGCTTGTTTTGCTTTCTATGCTTCTGAATGGTGTATAACATCAAAATAAAAATGATTTTACACCAGTTTTTGCCATTCTGATCCGCACAGAAAAAGCTAGGCCCAGGGAAGTTGAGTGACTTACCTGTAGTGCCTGGATAAAGGCTTAAAGAATTGAGTTCTCAGGCACTGTCTTCCCATAGCCTTTAAAGTGTTAACCTTTTTACTTTGAGATAGATACAGATTTACATGTAAATCTGATAAGAAGTGGTACAGAAGGATCCGCTGCAGCCTTTCTCAGTGGCCATAACTTCTGAAACTACAGTCCATGTCTCTGCTCAGGAATCAGCACTGATAACCGCCGAGATGCTGCACACTGCACCAACGAAAGGATCCCACTAATCCAGTCTCTCCATTTCTCCATTTGTTTTTCGATTCAAAGAAGCTATGTGGGCAAATACTCAGAGTGATTCTCTGAAGGAGAACTCCTGGGTTAATGTGCCAACAGTTTGTCCCATTTTGTGGCTGAGAAACATGGATGGATATGTTACCATGGTTTAGTTAGTCATTTGCTCATTGAAGAACATGGGCTGTCTTAAAGTTTGGGGTTTTGTAAACAAAGCTGGTATAGTTTTATTTCATTTGTGTGTGTGTGTGTGTGTGTGTGTGTGTGTGATGTGCATAAGAACGCAGGTGCCTACAGAAGTCAGAAGAAGGTGTTGGATAATCTAGGGCTAGAATTTCATGAGACTGCGAACCTCCTAACATGGACGCTGGGAGCCAAACCTGTGACTTTTGCAAAAACAGCAAATGTTCTTAACTACTTAGGTACCTCTCTAGCCCATTTTATAGATTTTCATGTGAATATGTTTTCCTTTCTTTCCTTTCTTCCTTTCTTTCTTTAATAACAGGACTGCATTTTCTGAGTTATAGACTTTCCTGTTCCCCACTTCCCTTTTATGGGAAATACCACAGCCATTGTCTAGAGTGGTTACAGCATCTTACATTGATCCAACAGTGAGTGAGTGTTTTGCTTCTTCATACCCTCTCCAGGCTTGGTTGTTACCACTGTTTTTAGAGTTATCCATGCTGCTAAGTGCAATGAGCCTGGTGCTCGTTTAGTATGCATTTTTCTCATAGCTAATGATGTCGAACATTTTTACGTTCTTATTAGTTTTGTTTTTCCTCTTTAATGAAATGTCTCGTTATGTCTTTTGCCTGTTAATTTGATCCATCCATTTTTTTCTTTTACATTACTGTTGAGCTGAAGGCCTCTATATCCTCTAGATAAAATATGTTCTTCATATAGGATATGTGGTTCACAAAGCTTTTTATCAGTTTTCAGAGAATACATTCTTAATTTTGATGAAATTAAATTAAACTGTCAAGTTTTCCTTTGTGCATCATGTCTCAGTGTAAGGTCTATAAGCCCTTTCCTAATTCTAAATCCCGTGGCTTTAGAACATTTAAAAAGCCCATAATTTATTGTTTTATATTCCATGTTTAGGTCTATTACTTATTTTGACATTTTTTATGTGATGTGTAAGACCTGAATTAAAATTCTTTTGTTGTTGTTTGTTTATGCCAGTGCATACACAGTTGACCCAGGAACATTTGTTAAACAGTCTGTCTCTCCTTCATTGAATTAATTTTATACCTTTGTCAAAAATAAGTTAGACATATTTTGGTGGGCATATGTTTAGCTCTCTCATTACTTTTTTTTTTTTTTTTTGATGGTTGGCTTTTGCCAGTTTGATGTAGACTAGAGTCACCAGGTGTCCCAGTCAGGATCACAATTGCTATGATGAAACGCCATGATCAAAAGCAACTTGGGGAGGAAAAGGTTTATTTAGCTTCTATGCCTTTATCCACAGTTCATGAAGGGAAGCCAAGGCAGGAACTCAAAATGGGCAGGAACCTGAGGCAGAAGCTGATGCAGAGGCCATGGAGGAGTGCTGCTTACTGGCTTGTTCCCCGTGACTTGCTTCACCTGCTTTCTTATAGAATCAAGGATCACCAACCCAGGGCCGGGATGGCACCACCCACAATGGGTTTGGGCTTCCCTCATCAATCACCAATTAAGAAAATGTCCTACAGGTTTGTCTACAGACTGATCATATGGAAGCTAGATGACTCTAGCCTGTGTAGAGTTAACACAGAACTAGCCAGCACACCAGGGAAGAAGTAACCTCAATTGAGTAACTGCCTCCGTCTGATTGGCCTATTGGAAGGTCTATGAGGAATTTTCTTGATTAATGACTGATGTGGGAAAGTCCATCCCACTGTGGATGGTGCCATCCCTGAGCAAGTGAGTTGTGGAAAGCAAGTCAGTAAGCAGTGTTCCTCTGGCGTTCTCTCCTTCAGTTCTCACCTTCAGTTCCTGCCTTGGATTTCCCCAATGATTAACTATAACCTGTAAGTCAAAAAAACCTTTTCCCTCCGCTAATCTGTTTTTGCTTCTGATGTTTATTGTAGCAACAGAAAAGCAAACCAAGACACAACTCATTGACCTGTTTCTATTCCTGTTCAAATATGAAATCTTGATTACTATAAATGTTTATTAAACATTAGAAACAAAATTATTCTTCTGACCTTATTCTTATGAAAATATTTATTCAATTTCCCTTAATTTCTATGTACATTTTATAGAAGACTTGTTCATAACTAAAAAGTACTTTTGTTGAACTTGCAATAGAAATTCTGTTAAGCTTGGGTATCAACTTAGGAGTAATTGGCATCTCTATATCTAGTCAATCATTTAATTCAGGAACATAATATGTATCTCTGTTTATTTAAATACTTGATTTCTTTTACTAGTATTTCAAAGTTTTCTGCATAAACCTAGTATACATTTTGTTGTTTTGAGTCACTGTAAATAAGATTCTCAGTTTTAATGTAAAAACAGCCAATGGAAATCTAATTGCTTTTTGGATGTTTCTGTGTCTTCTATACTTGATAAACTCACTCATTAGTTATAGGAGTTAAATCTTTTTTTCCAGATATTTCTTTGAGATTTTCTATGTAGAAAAACATGTCTAAAAACATAGTTCTGTTTCTTTTTCTTACTAGTTCCTTTAAATAAAACTTCAATTTCTTAGAGTGAAATCATATTCCTAGATGATATATACTATTTCTTGTATCATGTCAAAGGATTTGGAATATCTGAAGTTTCATGTTTAATGAAGCTTAGTGACCAATGGGATTGATAAGATTGACTCAAGCCATACATTTTAACAATCACCATATAATCATAATCTTTTATATAACAGATTATGAATTGATTTATAATTCATTTTGAATCAGAAATTGTAAACTTAGAATATTTCTAATTCCATAACAGTGCCCTTGCATCTACAAGTTGGAGTTGGGTCAAGAAGGACCAGTCATTACCAATCATTTATTTTTTTAAATGTAGTGCCTATGGCAGGGGCAGAGCCTGCTTGCCATCCTTCCTCATTATCGTCATCAGGACCAATGGTTGTTAGTATCATTTTGTGGTCATGTGTCTTTATATTTTATGTGTTGTAACTGGAGGTAGTTATTCCTTTTAATGATCAGTTTGTTTCAGTGCCAATCAATGGGAGTCACTCGGTTTCATTGTCCTTTGAAATGACTCACTTGTTTTTAAATTTCCTTGTAATTACATATTTCATAAAATCTGGCACCTTAAACAGGTTTAACTCACAATCCATTGCACATGCAGTCACTGAATTACATATACAATTTTGTGCAGCTACTGCTACAATTTAAAAATCAAATATCTTCAATAATTCTCATAGCAATTCTACTGGTTAACCACTAACTACTGTCTGCCCCTCCTCCCTGATATGGTATCTTCTAATGTACCTCTGTTGATAAGTCTGCCTCACCTAGATAGTTCATATGGGTATAATCATGCACTGCTGTTATTTTATGTCTGGCTTACTCACTTAGCCTAATGTTTCTAAGTTCATTATCTTTCACGTGTATCCTGATATCACTGGCTTGGCTAAATATGTCCCCCTTGTTTACACCACATGTTGTGTGTCCTTGTATCTGTGGATGAATCCTTGGCACACATTTGTCTATTGTAGCCACATTTTTGTTTGAGTCCCGGCTTCCAGTTATTTTAGGCATATACCAAGTATGGATTTCTAAATTACGATAATTGTGTCCTATATGTTTTAGGAACTCTTAAACTGTTTCCCACAGTGGCCTCAGTATTTTTTTCACATTCCCACAGCAACATACAGGGGTTTCAATTCTGTACCTCCTGATCAACACTCTGTCCTTTTAGTTTTAAAAGTTATAAGCCGTCATCATAGATTATTAGTATGATCTACAATAAAGTAGATCATTATGGATTTGCTTTGAATTTACCTAATGACTATTCGTGTTGACAACATTTTAATTTGCTTATTGGTCATTTGTATGGACTTTGTAGAGACATACATATTCAGGTCCTTTGCCTGTTTTTAAATTAGGTCACACTACTCTTATGTTGTTCAGTTGCAAGGGTTCATCATATATTCTGGATAATGAACATTTGTCAGATCCTTGATTTGACAGTATTTTCTTCCATTCTCTGAAAGTTTGCTTTTCAAAACCTTCTTCATAATGTTCTTTGATATAAATGTTTTAAATTTTTGATGAAGGCCAACTTACATATTTTTCCTTTGTTCCATATGTTTTAGTGTTGAACCTAAGAATTGTTGTGAGATTCAAGTCCATGAACACTTACCCCTGTTTTTTCTCTAAGAATATTATCATTTTAGCACATATATTTATTTTTTGATCATTTGTATCAGTTTTTATATATGGTGTAAGATAGGGTGTCAAGATTCATTCTTTGGCATGTAGAAATCATGTTGTCACAGGGCCATATTTGGATGATTTGGCACAATTATCAAAAGATTATTATGAACAGATGTATGTAGATTTATTTATAGAATTGTAATTCTACTATATTTCTTTGTATGTCTCTTCTTTGCTATCTTGATTATCTTAGCTTCCTAGTAAAATTTGAAACTGAGAAATGTGAGTACCTTATTCCTTTTGAAGGTTGTTTGGCTATTCATGGTTGCTGTAATTCCATATAAGTTTAAAGATAAAGTCTTCCATTTCTGTGAAACTTTATGGGAAAGTTGATAGGGATTAGGTTGAATAATGTTAAATTCTGCCAAAATGTAAACTTGCAGTATCTTTCTATTCATTTATGTTTTTATTTTAGAATTTTCATCAATGTTTCATAATTTTCAGTATAGAGATCTTCTCTGCCTTGGGTAAATTTCTCTGTCAGCCCTTTGTTCTTTTGGATGCCATATAATACTTTTAAAGATTGTTTACTCTGAGTATATAGAAGCACATCAAACTTTTTTTGTGAACATGAAGTAATTGAGAATAGACAGTGTTTCTCACGTTGTTTGGTCATGGCAGCTTTCACTTGAATAGTCTATTGAACTTGGCTCTTCTCTAAATGTTCATAAATTAGTTGTAATTTAGTCGTAGTCTTTTTGGACTTGTTTGTATTCTGAAATGATAGTGACTTCATTTATTGGCTGTAGGAGCTTTATTTTAGATTCTTAATTGTGTTTTCTATGTAGGTTCAAGTATCAACATTCATAAAAATATTGTTTTACTTCCTTCCCATTTAACTGTCTTTTATTAATTTTTTCTTACCAAATGATTCTGTCTAGGACTGGGTTCAGACCTCAGCACTGAAAAAGTTCTATGTCAGGCAATTCTGACAGCTCTGGTATCATAGCCATGGCATCTTATTACTGTATTCATTCACTTGATGTATTTATGTTTCTTGATATGAGTGGTAATTACATCTGAACCTTTGGAATATTATAGTATTGTTTTACGTGACTCTAGGTCTTATTAAAATTATGGATTTAAGTAGTTTCTTCTGTCATCCTTCATCCTTCAGAAAGAGGAATAGGATTCCCCTGGTCATCACTGCATGTGGAAGCCAAAGATTAGTATTAATTGAGACTCAATGAGGAGGCTCTATGAGTCCTAGGAAGGATGGGTTCTGCTCTACTTGGATACTTAGCCACATGTGAAAACCAGAAGTTTCTCATCACTCCTCTTATGGCCTACACTTACACTGCACTGAAACGATCTTTATATTCCTAGATAGTGTGAAATTTCCAAGTCATCACTAAGCTTCTCTGACAGTTTTCTAATACAGAATGAGAGACTTTCTATGTTCTGCTGGATGGGAGGTTGAGACCCAATTTCCTGTCAGTAGCCACAATGAATAGCTAAACAGCATGGGAACTCATTACCAATTGACAGGCACAGGAGTCTTTGTCTCTTCATTAGCCATTCCAGACGGCGCATTGAACAAGGTTAGGTTTCCTTGATACTGATGATTTTGGAACTTACCACTTGACTTCTGTAGCATGGGTAGAGGTGAGAATATAGTTACAACTGTTGTGTTTGTCTGGTAAAGAAAGTTTATCCTGCAAGTTTTTCTTCCTCTGCATGCTTCTTATTTCTTGGTCCTTCATAGAGACCTGGTGTGTGTGTACAAGCATGCACATGCTTTGCTTGAAATTGAACCTGAGGCCTCGTGTATATAAGGCAAGAGCTGGTTTGTCTTCTCTTATCAGCAGTTCTATATTACAGGGTTCTTCAGGAAATCCCAGAGATATCACCAGTTTATCATCCCTGCTCCTGTTTCCCCAGTCAGTCTGCTTTCTTCTCTGTGTTTTGGATTTTTTTTTATGTTTATTTTACATGCATCTTCTAGAATTTTCAGTTCGTATTTCTTGAGAGAAATGAGTTAAACTACATGCAATTGTAAGAAAACCAAAATCTTCTATGTACTCTAAAGTATGGCCCTCATTTACTTCCTTTCCAGGCTAGTAGGTCCTCATTAAATATCTAGATCAGTGTTTTTAAAACTGTAGGCTGTGACCCATTAGTGAGTCATAAAATCAATTTGATAGGTCATGGCCAATATTTAAAAATGACACAGAATAGAAAAAAATGGAAAAGTATATTGTGTATAAAGAAGGTAAAGACCGTCACAATATATTGTGTGTTCATGAGAGGGAAGAGCAGGAAGAAGCGGAGATCTACTACTATTAGGTTGCAAGATAAAATAATTCCTTAAGCATGGGTTACAGCTCTGAGTTCAAAAGCCTATGGCCTGGATGGCAAGTAATGATAAGTTATTCAAAGGGGTTTCAATGAGGCTCATTGCCGTCTTGTTTTCGAGACCATAGGCACTGGATGGGTTGAGCATTTGTGTATGAGGTATTTGCAGGTTAGATTGGAGGCTCCTGTTTTCAGAGTTTTCTGATACAGAGGGACTGATTGGACACAGAAGAACTAAAGTCATTCTGAGATTTATTCCAAGGCCTTGAACCTGAGGTGTTCTTTGTAGTTTTGAACCTGACAATTAATGCCCTCTTAGAGGGAGTGCTTTGAGACTCCCTTGTATTACAGACATGGGTTATTGCAAGTTAGTTCTCCCAGGAAGAGTAAATAGATAAAGGGCACACTAAATTTAACTACTAATGTTTAAGTCTGAATTAGAATCAAGGCCATTCTGGGTACCTCCATACTGTGTAGGCACTGAATGAGGAAGAGTGGAAGGAAAGGACAGGGACTATGCTAGCAGAGAGCATTCAAACATCTTTCTTGTTGGGGAGTATGAAATTTAAAAACACCCAAACAAAAGGACAACAAATTGAACACTATGTCTCTGACTGGTGGAATAAAGACTGGAGGCAAGTGTATGTGCGTATATGAACAAGGTCTAGCAAGATCTCTAGGCTTCCCCATTTCCCTCAGGGGATCTAGTACCAGATGTGTTGTATGTGCCATGAAAAATCTAATTATCTCTATCTCTACCTCTAACTTGCTCTATCTATCTATCTATCTATCTATCTATCTATCTATCTATCTATCTATCATTTATTTATTTATTTATTTATTTAATCTTTTGCCTCCTTTTGGCTTAATTCAGTGCTAGGCACTTTTACATGGGCACCGTGCCAATTCATTGGAATGACTCCACAGACAAGTATCACTAGTTCCACTTTACAGGTGAGAAAGATTATGTTCAGAAAGATTATGGCTTACGGTTTTCAAGTGTCAGAGTCAGGATTTACAGAGGTAAATCATGTCTCCTCTCCAACTCTATTATAACTGCCCCCATGAAGTAATATGAGAGAATGGAAATGGCTTCCATGGGAATTAAGGGGCTCGGCTCCTTTTTTACAGGTCTGCAGAACCACTGTTGATATGTAGTCCTGGACAAAGGTTTTATGATATAGGGTTCTTCCTGCAGTCCAACTATTTTAAGAAAATGTATCTTCTTCCCTAAAACAAAATTTATTGGTTAAAAAGAGATCACTATGAAACCCACCCAGCAAAGCATAAAACAGAAGGTGAAATACAGCAGGGGGCATACGCTGTTTCATCTCGCACTGAATAGCACGCTTTCAGAAACTGCTGTAAATTAAATAAAGGAACACACATGTGAAACTGTTTAAGCCTTTAGCAAATATTTGGGACTGTGATGCTGTTACAGAAACTTACTGCAAGTGATAAAAGAACCAGTAGAGATAAATTCTGGCTAATAAATCCTGTCATCTTATCAATGAAGTAGAAAGTACTTTGGTAACGGGTTCATGATGTAGGATGCATTCTGGTGTCTTCTCTTCAACATATGGGCTGGGCCGCACAGTCTATATGCAAACACCAGCCTGCCACTGCCGTTTTCTGTGCTGTACCTCAAATATTGAGCTTCCAAACAAAAGGCTAAGGACACCTCACCAAGCCCTCCATCAGAATCAGAAATAGCAGAGTGATTACAGGGCAGATTAATAGGGGCACAGCTAAGGTGGAAAGTGCAGAGTGAGCAATACAGGTAGAAAACTTAATAATTGACTGTGTGCTGGCTCCAAGTGGCTGTAAAGGATTCTTTGGAGACAGTATTTTATAAAATAGCACAACTGCCTGAATCAGCTAGGCTGGTTTTCTTAGCTGAGTTGTAGGGTTGGAGGGGAGGGGGGTGTTCCAGGAAGATTTGGACTTCTAAATAAGGCACCTTATTCACTATTGAGAAGTTTAATTAAAATGGAAATAAAATCATATACTCTAACCTTATAGGAAAAGATATTTAAACATCATTCTAGTGCCACCTGGATCATTAGAGCAAAGAAGAAATCAGCATCTAATTGCCTGTAGGGTGTTTACATATGTTATCACAGCAGCTTGGAGAACAAAGCAAGGCAGACCCAGGCATTTTTTATTTAACCCACTGTCAGCTTTCTCTTCCTAGTTTCTCAGATGCAAATACAATATCATTACAGAGGTAACTCAATTTACACAGATGTATCCCTGAAAACCAGATGTGCTGTGTGCAAACCAAATTGTTGCAGATCAAATTATGTCTTATATCCTAAGGGAACTTGTTATTTAAGCATCTGTGATGCCTACGATGACTTAAGAGACTGGCATTTATGGGCCAACTGGTTACCTCTGATAAGTTGGTGTGTCTGGGTCTTGTCAGGGTGGATGTTTGGGTTGTGCTGTGGAGGAAAAAAATAAGTGTCAGCGCCTTAATACAGGAGAGATGTTCTTCTCAGTTTACTCAGCATCTGACACAGGTCAGATGGCTCTCCTGTGGCCTGACCTCCCAAGGATCCAGGGACTCAGAGACTCACGTTGTTTTCTTCCAGTAGCTCTGATACTTCAGCATCACGTGACTTCACACAACTGCACAGATGGAGGCAGAAATGGTAGTGAGTGGCTAGAAAATTGCAAATGGCTTGATGAATACAGTCTGCTTTTCTGGGATCCATCACCGCGTTGCTGCCTCTGTGGGTTTCGGAAGTGTCATTGCGACTCTATGGAAGAACTAATTGAATTTCGGATCTCTTGCTATATTACACATTCAATGATGCCTTTGCACACGAATATAATTCATTGTTGAAATAATAATGAAGTTAATCTGGCCATTGGATTTAGGAGCCAGAGGAAGGAACCCAATGGGATAGGACTGCAGCCTCACAAAAGAAGGCTTGGCTGAACACAATGATCTTTGCCCTGTGCCCTTGTTCCTGCAAATCCTGCTTTCTAGTTTCCTTCACTTTGTCTTCATAATATCTGCATTGTCAACTTTGGGTGTCATCTTGCCTCCATTAGAGAACAGCCCCAGTGTAGGCAGGCTCTATCTGACTGGTGAAACAACTGGGTAAAACAAAGGCCAAAGCTAGGTTGTGTGTACGCCATTTTCTTCAGCTGGGCTATCCCTGGTGTCCTGTCCTCAGACATCAGAAGTCCATTCTCTCTGGATGTTCATCAGCAATTCCCTAAGTCTGAAGTCTTTGGTTTAGAAACAAGCTATATTATTGGCTCCAGCTATCAGGGGGCACTCTGTGGAATTCCTCACTTTCCATAATTGCCTGCATAGACTTCCATAATAAATCCATTTATATATGCCTATGCACAGTATATTCAGCCCTGTAAATCATAAGTTATCTGAGAAAAGTATCATTAAACAATTTTGTTATGAAACACCACAGAGTGCATGAACACAAGCTTAAGTATCTACACCATTAGTTGATATAATTGGAAGGAACCGACATTGTATATGCCATCTGCTCTTGACAGAAACACTGCTATGCACATCCTGTTGGCTCTGATTACAGAGATCTCTGCTGGCTGGGAACTCAGGTGACTCCTCTGACTTTGGTTATTTTATGGACTTGCATTTGATCTGCATATTAGTGACTTCTAAGCCCTTGGTCAAGCTCTGATATCTGCTCTCTGTCCCCGTTGTTGGTTCATTAAATTAGTTATGTGACCTTCCATATACCGATTCCTCTTCTAATATTCTGTCTTTATCATGGCTCCCCAGTGGATTGTGTTATAAAATACTTCCTAAAGGTTGCTCAAGAACATCATTCCAGAAATTCCTGTCTTGCCTATCATCTGTATCCCCTGTCTACTCTTTACTTTTGTATGTAAAAATGTCCATTGTTTCATATCAAAAAGGAAAAGTCATCTTTACTCAGTTCCTATTATAGTTATCCTCTTGTTACTATTGCAAAACAGTGCATTTCTTTTATATCCTCCTATACTTTCTTGTATATATGTCACAGTGATTCTCAGTACACCATATTCTGATTAACTGTCTTCATGAAGGTCACCTTTGATTTCTGTCTCAAAAATGATTACTCTGGATTTTCATTTGTTTGTTTGTATTAAATTGAGTAGAGTCCTGGAATCTGTTTTTTTTTTTAAAAGTTCATTTATATTTAGTAGTTAAAGAAAATGTTTCATGGCTTGCCTATTGGGCTTTCAGATATTCTATTGCTTTTCAGCAATTTCAAAATTGACTTGTCTGTCTAGTGTTCAGTTTGTTTCTAGGCTACAAAATCTTGAATCCTTCAAATTTCCTGCGATAATTTATATGGTAATTTATTTCTTATTTTTACAATATAATTAGAATTTAGTTTTTAAGAAGATTTACTTTCATGTTTACGAGTATTTTGCCTACATGTATGTATGTGTATCACATGTGTGCTTAGTTCTCCTGGGGGCCAGGAGACAGCAAACCGGAGTTGCAGGTGGCTGACTGTAAGCTCTCATGTGCGTGCTATGAACCAAATCTGGATCCTCAGAAGAGCAGCAAGTGCTTTTAGCCATTGAGCCTTCTCTCTAACTCTAGAATTTACTTTTTGCTAGATCTTACTTTTATGATTTTCACATACACTTAAGCTAAATACTGCTATCCTATCTTTTAAGATATGGCCACTCAATAAAGTCAAGTACGGTCATTTACGAGTCTAGGGATTTGTTTGAAGCCCAGCAGGCTTGCTTATTTAAGAAAATGTAGGTGCTGTCATCCTGGGAGTCAGGTAATGGAAAGATGAGATTGTAGACATTCAACTCTATTAGCTTGATTCCTGAACACTAGGCTAATACTAGGGAGTAAAAATTTCTTTCTCTAAAAGTCTGGTTTAGGAAGCAAGCTTAGTGAAGCCTAAGCTGGCATCTGACACAGGGTGTGAATTTCATTTGTTCTATCAAATTCTTACAGCATCCACATAATGTAAGGACTCTACAGGTATTATTCTAGCCTGAAGGTAAGGACACAGCACCAAAAAGGACACAGCACCAAAATTTTCCCATCAGGAAATACACACAAAATGGGTAGAGCTGGAATTTGAACTGATCGTGATAAACACTATGCCATATACTCCATGCTAGCAGTACATATGACTTCTTATTTGCTTTCAAATAAAATGTCAGGATTCATAAGAGACCAGGAGGTTAGGTTTTCTGGGGCATTTTGGGAAATAGGCCTCCAGTAACCATAACATGGTAGGGCCTAAGTGGGGAGGGATTATATGGAACAGGACAAAATCATCACATTTCTACCCATTCTGTTATCCTTATTGGATAGTCTCACATTGTTTTATTTAAAGAAAAAGAAGAAAGAGTTAATACAACATTATTATTTTTTTTTTAGTCAAAATAATTGCCTTTGCAATCTAACTCTTATGTTCCTAAATGAGAACTTCCAAAAATGAAAGAAACCATTACATAGGCATGTATCTCACTGGGGATGGTTGTCTTTTTATGTACCATGATTGGAGTCTCATTCTTAATTCAGTGCCCCCCAAAGAAGGCAGTTGGGATGTCATGGAGTTTAATCTGTTTGTATGGACTAATTGAAGGTATATGATTTGGAAAGAATTATGCTTTTATTCAAATATTAGAAACTATTATAGCCAAGAAGAAAACATGCTGGATTCAACAGTGATTTGGTCTTAAGAAGAGTAATCCAGTGACCTGCTTCCAGAGGTGAGGGAATAAAGTTGTGTCCTCAGATATATTCAAGCCAGGCCATAAGGGAGAGGAGGTGTTCTCAAGTGTTTTTTTTCTGCTGGTTGGAATTTTGACTTCCTGCCTTCTGAGACCCCTTTAAACCTCAACAATATATCTAAGAGGTCCTCAGTGCAAAAGGCTAGCCATTAAACTTTACACTCCATTTGTGTTACAAATACCATTCTAGATTATATTCTTTATCCAAGGTCATTTACCATCAACCTTGATGTAAATCAATAGATGATATGACTCTAGTCACTCCCAGTTGATCTAACAATATATCAATTCTAAACATAGAATTCACATTAGATTTGGTTCACAGATCAGAGAGTTTTAGAACTAAGCATTGTGAGGTCCTTAGAGGCATTCAACTCGGGTGTTTTATTGTACAGTTGACAAACTTCAGGCTAAGGAGCACTATGCTGGCTGGTCTTACCTTGACCATTCTCTAGGCTCAGCCTATTCATTTCTGAACCAACAGGAACAGTGGCAGCATCCTTAACTACAGTCTGTGCCCAGTTTCTGGAGAGGTTTAGAGTTTGGCTGAGCAATGTTAAATGCAAATTCTTAAGCACTACCTCTGTACCATTCATTTTTGTGAGTGTTTTGCCAAATTTTTGAAAATTAATTGTGTAAGCAAAATTATTTTCCTTATGTACAAGTGATGGGGATGAGGCTCAGAGAAATAATGTCTCACCCAGTGAGGTAATGTGGGATCCTTCAACTTCTAATCTGGAAATGACTGGGCCCAAGGCCTGTGCCATGCACTGCCATTCAGGCCTGGCCTTTGATCTGTGAGCCTCACTTGGGGACCATTTTGCTCAGCAGACTGGGTCCACTTGCCATGGATGTCCTGGGTCAGGTCACATTGGGTTTGGAATACCTGGCCTGCTGCACAGGGACAGTCTTGACAGCTCACCCTGTCTTCATGGTTGTGATTTCCACTTGGTTTCTGCCTAGAGATAGAATAAATCAGAAAACAGTAAATGAGAGGGCTAGAGCTTGAGAATTCTTTTTTTTATTTTTAATTAAGTATTTATTTATGTCCTAAATGTTGACCCCTCCTCCTGGTCCTCCCTTCCCAAACTTTGCAACCCCATCCCTTCTCTCCTTCACCTGTGAGAGGGTGCCTTTCCCTGGGAACACCCCTTCTCTGGGGCATCAAGTCTCTACAGAAATGGATACATCATCTCCCACTGGGGCCAGACAAGGTAGTCAGTCTTATGCTACATATGTGCTGTGCCAGGGGTCTCCAACCAGCCTGTGTATGTTCTTTGGTTGGTGGCTTAGTCTCTGGGAGCTCCCAGGGGTCCAGGCTAGTTGACACTGTTGTTCTTCCTATGGGGTTGCCCTCCCCATTCGGTTCCTTCAGTCCTTCCCGTAGCTCTTCCATAGGGTTCCTGGACCTCAGATCAATGATTGACTATAAGTGTCTGCATCTGTCTCAATCAGCTGCTGGTATAGTTTCTCAGAGGACAGTCATGCTAGGCTCCTGTCTGAGAACAGTAATAGTGTCAGGGTCTGGTGCACCCCTCCCCTCCCCCTGCACCCATGGGATGGATCCCAAGTTGGGTAGGTCACTGGTAAGCCATTTCTTCAGTCTCTGCTCCAATTTTGTCCCTGCATTTCTTTTATAATTCTAATGTCCGATTTCATACTCTATTCCATTTCCCTGTAAAGATAAAAAGAAGATATTTACTTTATTTGTTTGAAGCAGAATTACATCATTTTCTCCCTCCATTTTCTCCCTCCAACTCCTCCAACACACCCTCTCTTCAGCTCCTTCCAAATACCTGCCTACTCTCAAGTTCATGGCCTCTTTTGATTATGTGTGAGTGTGTGTGTGTGTGTGTGTGTGTGTGTGTGTGTGTATGTGTATGTGTGTATGTGTGTGTGTGTAGACACTTAACTTCAAATTTTACAGAGTAACAAAATGAAACTCTAGAAAACAACCTCTGTGTCTTCTCACATTTGTGATTATTAAGAAAGCCCCTGAAAATACAGGAAGCTTTGTAATCCACTTGAAGCTAACAATATTTTCCTTCTTAAATAATACCAGTTTGTAGATTCAAACAGTTTTCATTCACAGTTTTTAATTTTTTCACAATTTCATGAATTCATGAAAGCGTTTTGATCATATACATTCCTGCTATCACTCTTCCCCAAGCCCCTTCGTTCTCACAGCTTCTTGTCTTTTCTTTTTTGTGACCTGTTGAGCTTAATTAGAGTTGTTTTCATGTGTATAAGTTGAGAGTTATTTACTGGAGCATGAGCAGCTAACCAATGGCTACATCACTGAAAAAGAAAAAGACCCTTTCTTACCCCGTACCCATTCAGTGCCAAGGGCACCTCTGGGAAGGCTGAAGGGGCCAGTCTTCTACAGGTCTTGTTCAGGTAACCATAGGTACTGTGATTCCATCCCCAGGGAGACAGTACTTTACAGCACTCCTCCCCTTCCTCTGTTTTTTTAGATATTTTCTGGCCCCCTATCTATGATGTTCTCTGAGCCTTGAGTGGGGTGACATAGATGTCTCATTAGTACTGATCATTGACAGTCATTTATTTTCAGCCCTTTGCCCAATTACAAGTCTCTGCCATACCTGCTGTCCACTATAAAAGAAGTTTCTTTGATCAAAGCTGAAAACAGAACTAATCTGTGGATAGAAACATAAATATTTAGATGGTAGTTTAACAACAGGCTTGTTTTTCAAATAATTCTTCCCACTGTAAACAGAAGCTTCTCCAACTCAGACTGATAGCAGCATGCTAAAGAGATTATTGACAACAGGGCCCTCCCTGGAGCCTATGTTCTCTCTTCATGGGAATTTTGACCAGGCTTATGGTCCTAGGCATGAATTCTGTCCTACAGAGTAGAACAGCCTTCAAATCCAATATGAAGTTGTTGGTGACCCCTGGAACAGTTATGTCACTATTTGACCACTGGGCATACATTGCCTGTTAGGTCAGTATTGTAGGATGCAGGGCCCACAGCTACATGCTGTAATACTGTAGACTTTTTTCACTAGAATTATGAATATAAAAGCTAGCCCGTGGAGAGGGAGCTTCCAGCTCATTCATTTCCAGTTTGATGTCCCTATATTCTATAACCAAAGTGTGTGATGGCTTAAGCAATAACGTCTTTCCAGTCATTAAACAGTGTTTGTTCTGGATTATTTGATGTCTCCTCCCTCTTCCTTCTTTTTGCAGTTTTTAAAGACAGCATCCCACATGGCCTGGAACACACTATGCAGCTCAGGACAGCCTTGAACTCATGCCAATCTTTCTGCCTCAGCCTCCGGAGTGCTGGGATTACAGCTGTGAGCCCACCATGCTTGACTTCTGTTCTATTCTTTATGAACACTGAATTATTATAACCTTGATCTTGGTCTTCCGTATGTATCAGCTCCTCATGAATAATTTTAATAAAAGATTTCTTATTTTGATTCGCTTTTCTCCTTCTTATATTTAAGCATGCAAGTTGAACTGTATGTTATTTTATACACACAAACTAAAATGTATTTTAAACTTAGGAGAGAAAATGATAAATGCCACGGAAGCAGAAGCTTAAGAAAAAGGATATTTCCAATCACATGCATTTTCTCCCAGTCCCACTCCTGTCTTTCTGCCAGACAGAGGTAAGCACAATGCTGACTTCATTTTTATAAATTTCATGTCTGGTGATACAGATTTCGTATAGTATATGTATCTATATTTCTGTAGAATACAACATACACTTAGTCGATATATACATAACAAATGTGTATTGCTTAACTTCTCAGATAATTTGTTAGAATTAAAACTCCACAGACATCTTCCGCTATTCACTTTTATATGCTGCTCTTGTTTGTATGTCCTATTGTAGAACAGGCATAATTTATTTCTGTCTACAATTATTCCGCAGTATTATATCATCACAGCTTGTGTTGCTTCCAGTGATTTTCCTATTATGAGTCATGTTGTAATGAATATGAGTAGTGGAATTCCGGACTCTGGCTGAGAAGAATTCTGTGGTAGCAGGTAGTTAGTTGCTCAGTCTGTTTTGGTGACTGTTGCTTGTCCGTTTGGGAAGGTGGTGTGTTCTACTGTTTGGGGCTGGGATGCTCTATCAATGCCAGTTAACTCCAGATGTTTGATGGTGCTGATCAAGATCTTTGGTGACTTTTATTTGTTCTATGCCTTGCTGAGCAAACACTGTTGACGCTTCTGATTGTAACTGTAGACGTGTTGGTCCATGAAGAGATGTCCTTAATTCATGATAATCCTGAAGTTGTCAATGTAGCTATTTTAGAGGATTTATTCAGAGCAAAGTGTTTCTCTTCATTGTTGTACTTTTAAACCAGATAATTCAATTTTTTGATTTCTATTAGCACGATGTACTTGAAAGTCTGATGACTTCTTATGATGTTTAAGTTTTGTCTAGTAGCATATAGTTAAGTGACATTTTTTTTCTATTTACACTACCAATCTCTGTCGCCTGATTGCTACATTTGACCATTTATATTTAAGTAACTATTTGATAGTGCTCCATAAGTTGTTTTTATTTACCACCTTTGGTGTGTGTGTGCGTGTGTGTGCACATGTGTGCACACACACGCACACACACACTCACATACACACACTCACATACACACACTAACACACTCACATATACACTCACTTTCTCATACACATACACACATTAGCATGCCCATAAATGTGTGTGTTTGTGTGTGTATATGTACATGTGCATGTATGCACTTTTATAAGATATTATCTAATGCTAAGACTATTCATTTTTCTATTCTTAACAAGCATTTCCTATTTCTTGATATAAGAGTGTTCTGTAGAAATCGGGCATCAGGTAGGTTAAGGCCTCTAATATTTTAACTCAAGTCTTACTTGTTTTGTTTTTTTTTTTAATTTTCTTGGGTCTGAATTTTTTATTTCTATATGATTTTTTGGAACTTTGACTAACTGGGGATGGTTTTAGACTGCAGCAGTTGCTGTATAAAATGAATAAGGACAACTGTTTTCTTGGTGATGAAAATCCTTACCTGTGGCTATTGTAAAAGTCCCCTTTATGAGTTTCTCTTTTCTCTTTCACTTTAGGTTTATAATTCTCTATGGAAATATCACACAATATGAGATTTACTTCTAGCTACTTTATTTTGATTACATTTACTAAATATATTTCAAAACTGATTCTTCTTCATCGCCGCTTAGTGCTATAATATATATGTATATATTTTAGTCTAGACAGTGGATTTTTTTCTTTAGTAACTTACAGATTCATTTGGGTGTTTTTTGCATATAAGCATATCATTCTTGTTTAAGTCAGCCTATTCCATTGTTCTGATTTTCTTTTTCAGAGTTACCTGTCCTGTTTCTTATTTTATCGAAATTAATTCTAACCTGTGTTCACTGGTTCTTGTGGGATCCTGGCAAGAGACCTGTAGTGGTTTTTGAATGCCAGACAATCCTGTAGGAAACAGTGTTTGCATGCCAAATGCCAGTTTGGCGGTGGTGTGTGGGGCGGCTTAGGAAGTACAGACTTTCTTGTTGGTGGAAGGAGGTTACCAGAGGCAGGTATGCTTCAAGAGCATAAAGGCTGTGTCATGTCCAGTTTTCTCTCTGTGTTTTGAGCTCCCTTTTGAAGATGTGAGCGCTCAGCTTCCTACTGCCACCCATGCTTTTTGCTGCCATGCTTCCCCTCCAGGATGGTCTCTTACCCCCAGATCCCCGAGCTAAAATGAATGCTTCCTTAAGGTATCTTGATCATGGCATTTATCACAGATGTGGAAAGAAATGGAGAACACAATGCTATTTACTTGGTTTAAGATGTTTCTTTGTATTTTTACTGTTGAGGATTTTATTTTGGATGTGTATTAGTCTTTGTCAAAGTCTTTTCTGTATTACAGTGATCATGTGGCTTTCTCTTTTAAATTGTTAACTTGCATTACCATTAAATATTATCTAGTTCTAAGGCCATCTTTGGAGTTCTAAGATAAATCCAATTTAGTAAACATATATTGATTATTCCCACCCCAAAGCTCCCATATTTGTATGTGTATATGAGTGTAAATACACACACACATACACACACACACACACACACACACACACACACA
>NC_034594.1:130833668-130841959 GCF_900095145.1 Mus pahari
ATATATATATATATATATATATATATATATATTTTACATATGCACACATACATATAAGCCACACATACATATAATATACACATACATAGTTCTAACATATACTATGTATGCTTTTCTATTTTTTCAAGTGTATTCATCACTGGGGTTAAATTCCAGCTCCTTTTAAAAATATGTTATAGACATTTACTTTCAGATTAAATATATATTAGTCACACAAAATGAACTGAGAGCTCACTATGTTCTAGACTCACAGATTTAGGAAAATATCACAACGTAAAACATATAAATACAATTCAGTAAATATATATTTATCATCCCTACTCCTAAAGCCCCTATATATATATGTCTCCTTTTCCTCATGAACCTTACTTGAATGTTTATTGGCATTTGCTATAAAATATCATGTTACTGGTATTTACTTGACCCAACGTCTTTCGCAGTAATTTTCTTCTATATATTTTAGAGCCTGGGTGTTTATTTTTCAAACTGTGTTTTACAGTCTTGCTAAGAACTTATGGTTACTTATTCTTAGCACTTTGACAATTTTTGAATGGTCTTAACAGCTTCACATTGCAAAAAGAAGTCTTAAGATTGAAAGCTGCACACTTTTGTAGATAGAAACATAGATATTTAGAAGGAAGACTGGCAACATGACTATTTAGCAAAATTCTAAGCGTAGGCTTTGCCTAGGACCTCTTAGCCATGGGCTTTGGCTATTTTTACAGTTCTAGGAATCAGTTCCTTTCTTTGAATCAGGCCTCAAATACAAACAGAAAGGGTTGGTTATTCCCATAAGAGACATGTCTCCTAGCCTTTTATGCATAGTAATTCATGGAGATTTTGTTTGCGTATCATGAAATGTTTCTTCATTCTCTCTTATGTCTACAAAACGTGTTTCTGTATGAATGTATATAAGTATTTCACCAAGGTTTTATTGAAAAATATAATATATACAATTATTTTGTTTCTGTCCACAAGGAACTTTGAACATAAATCATTTTGCACATATGCAGAGGCATATTAGAATAAATCCTAGAAGCAAAATTATTGAATCAGACAAAACAGGGAACATGCTCTCACGTGCATACACATACACACACACACACACACACACACACACACACACACACACTCTCATTTTGGGTAGTCTCTATTACAACATTTCTGAGGAACAAAGGAGCAGATTAGAAATTGAGGAACAGAGACAAAGTGTGGAGCAGAGACTGAAGGAATGACCATCCAGAGACTGCCCCACCAGGGGATTCATCCCATAAATAACCACCAAACCCAGAAACTATTGTGGATGCCAACAAGTGCTTGTTGGCAGAAGCCTGATATGGCTGTCTCCTGAGAGGCTCTACCAGTGCCTGATAAATACAGAAGTGGATGTTCATAGCCAGCCATTGGACTGAGCACAGGGTCCCCAATGAAGGAGCTAGAGAAAGAACCTAAGGAGCTGAAGGGGTTTGTAGCCCAGGTAGGAGGAGGAACAATATAGGGGAATAGGGGATTTTCAGAGGAGAAACCAGGAAAGGAGATAACATTAGAAATGTAAATTAAGAAAATATCTAATAAAAAAAAAGAAATTGAAACAATAGTTCTCCCTTCAAGTCCTTTCACCAAGTTCCCTTTTGTAGAAAGGTCAGCCAACTGTATCTTTCCTAAGCTAGGCTATGCATATGCAGATATATATGCTATAGAGATCATTTCTCTTATGTTTTGGACTGAATCTAGATAGCAGAATGTTTCTACCTGATTTCTTGACCACAAAGCACTTATGTGGCTGATGAGCGCGCTTCCACCGTACCTTGTGTTCACTTGGTGGTTGTGGTGTTTGATCTCATACAAATATGTTTGTAAATTTCTTCAGCACAGCTGAGCTCTCCCCCCCCCCCAACTGCTATAGTATACTTTGGGGAGAATTTTAGGTACTTTATGGGATCTTGCAATTTTTTTTGGTCCAAATATTTCAAATGTGATACACTTTAAATAATTTAAACAGTTTGTGTACACTGATGTGAAGAACGACTCCAGAGCCTCCACCCTGTGATTTCTTATTCTTTTTTTTTTTNTTTGTTTTGTTTTGTTTTTTGTTTTTTGTTGTTTTGTTTTTGTTTTTGTTTTTTTTTCGAGACGGGGTTTCTCTGTATAGCCCTGGCTGTCTTGGAACTCACTTTGTAGACCAGGCTGGCCTCGAACTCAGAAATCTGCCTGCCTCTGCCTCCTAAGTGCTGGGATTAAAGGCGTATGCCACCATAGCCTGGCTCATCCTGCAACTTCTTGGGATGCAGTTTTTCTTTTTCTTTCTTTCATTTATTATAATTTTATACTTTAAGGGTTTATATTTTTTCTTTCTCTTATTTCTCTTGGTTTATATCTAAGTTTGATGAGACATCATATTTCATAGTTTTCTAAAAGCAAGATGTGTAACAGGAAAAAAATAGAAATTTTTTTATGTCTAAAAATATCTGTTGTCATTTAATTAGGATTTGGATAGTGTAACTATCTAATTTAGAAAGTAGTTTCCTGAAGAATTTTGCAGGCATCATAATTATCTGTTAGTTTCATGTGTTCTTGTAGCTACATCAGAAGCCATTGTGATTCTTGATCACATTTACACCTGTTTAGTTTTAATTCTGGAAGTTTTAGGAGCTATTATTTTCCTGAGTGGGTTAAAGTTTTTGAGCACTGTGTCTCAGAGCAGGCATAGTTTCATCACTGTTTAGGATCCTGATGATATGGAAAATTTATAATTTTGCAACTAATGAGTCTCTATGAGTTGTTTCTTTATTTCTCTCTCCTCTACCTCCTCCTCCTTCTTCTCCTGTGCTCCTCACCCTCATCCTCCTCCTTTCCTGCCTCCTTCGTTTATAAAATGCATTCTCTTTTTTTTCAGATGCTGGCCATACCAAAATGTCCCTATGACTCGATTACTCTTTTTTTCTCCCATCATAACCTTTCAGTTTTATGTGGGATGTTCTTTAACTTTATTTAGCAATCTTCCTTCTTGGTTTTAAAATGTCTCTATAATGTTTTTCCTCCACGTATTTCTGTAATTCCAGCATTCCATAACTGCTTCATTAAAACACCATTTCCCTGCATCTCTGAAAGTAGTAATTCTTCTGAAAGATGATTTTTTTTCTGATTTGTCGCCGTGTTATCTAAATTGCACCTCCCCACTTGTTCAGTTTGATTTGTCTTCCCTGAGAGCTTGTCTATATATGTGATAATCCTCTGTTGGTTGTGAATGACTGTGAACGACAGCTGAAAAAGCAAATTGGCTGTGCTAAGGCTATGGGTGGCTTGCCATCATCTGTGCTGAGGCTATGGGTGGGCTGCTGTTTTCTGTGGCCATCACCCTGGAGTCACTGGGTGAGGTGTCTTTTGAGGCAAATTTTTTTTCTTTAGAGTACAAATTTCCATTTCAGTCACTTATCTCTTCTTATGGCTTCTTTACACCTTACACTTCTTATTTTACTTAAAAAAAAAAATTTCTGTGGCTGTTTGTTTGTGTGCTTTACCAGATCTACTCTTGACTTTTCTAAATAAAGTATTTCAATTTACACAGTTTTCTTCTAAGCCTCATTTTGACTAGGTGCTTCAAGGTTCACTGAGAGGTTATTTTCTTCAGTTTTAAATATTCTGTAATTCCTATATGGAGTTGTTCCTTCTTTATGGTACTTTATTTTGTGTGTGCATTATCCATATGTATTGTCTATGTGTGTACATGAGCACACATGTATACCGGTGGCTCTATTCTTATGGTATTAAAAATACTATATTGTCATCAGAAAAACCCAATCAATGTGATAGTGATTTTTTCTATTTTATCAGTGTACTGGCTAGTTTTGTGTCAACTTGACACAGGCTGGAGTTATCACAGAGAAAGGAACTTCACAGTTGGGGAAATGCCTCCAGGAGATCCAGCTGCAAGGCATTTTCTCAATTAGTAATCAAGGTGGGAGGTCCCCTTGTGGGTGGTGCCATCTCTGGGCTGGTAGTCTTGGTTCTATAAAAGAGCAGACTGANCAAGCCAGAGGAAGCAAGCCAGTAAAGAACATCCCTCCATGGCTTCTGCATCAGCTCTTGATTTCTGACCTGCTTGAGTTCCAGTCCTGACTTCCTTGGCGATGAACAGCAATGTGGAAGTGTAAGCTGAATAAATCCTTTCCTCCCCAACATGCTTCTTTGTCATGATGTTTGTGCAGGAATAGAAACTCTGACTAAGATAATCAGTAAGTATGTTTTAAAATTTTCAAAATAGCAAAAACTCTTTGAAGTTAAACACTAAGAAAATGCTAATTTCAAGCACAGTGGGAAAAGTATCAATAATATTTCTGTGACGTTTGTAGAACATGATTTTAATATTTTCAACTGTTAATAGTTAACAAACAGAATAATTATTTTAAGATATATTTCATTGTTATTTCTCCCTTTTCATTTCTGATTTTGTTAATTAGGGTACTGTCCCTGTGCCCTCTAGTTTGTCTGGCTAAGGGTTTATCTATATTGTTGATTTTCTCAAAGAGACAACTCCTGGTTTTGTTGATTCTTTGTATAGGTCTTTTTGTTTCTATTTGGTTGATTTCAGCTCTGAGTTTGATTATTTCCTGCCATCTACTTGTCTTGGGTGTGTTTGCTTCTTTTTGTTCTAGAGCTTTCAGGTGTGCTGTCAGGCTGCTAGTGTATGCTCTCTCCAGTTTCTCTTTGGAGGCACTTAGAGCTATCAGTTTTCTTCTCACCACTGATTTCATTGTGTCCCATAAGTTTTGGTATGATGTGTCTTAATTTTAATTGAATTCTAAAAAGCTATTATTTTTTTCTTTATTTCTTCTTTTATCATTGAGTAGAGCGTTGTTCAGCTTCCATGTATATGTGTGCTTTCTGTTGTTTTTGTCGGTATTTAAGACTGGCTTTAGTCCCTGGTGATCTGATAGGGTGCATGGGATTATTTCAANCTTCTTGTATCTGTTGAGGCCTGTTTTGTGATTGATTATATGGTCAGTTTTGGAGAAGGTACCATGAGGTTCTGAGAAGAAGGTATATTCTTTTGCTTTAGGATGAAATGTTCTATAAATATCTGTTAGATCCATTTGGTTCATAACTTCTGTTAGTTCCACTGTGTCTCTGTTTAATTTCTGTTTCCATGATCTGTCTATTTCTGAGAGAGGGGTGTTGATATCTCCCACTATTATTGTATGGGGTGCATTGTATGCTTAGCACTTCAGTAAAGTTTCTTTTATGAATGTAGGTGCCCTTGCATTTGGAGCATAGATGTACATAATTGAGAGTTCATCTTGGTAAATTTTTCCTCTGACTAGTATGAAGTGTCCTTCCTTACCTTTTTTGATAACTTGTGGTTGAAATTTGATTGTATTAGATATTATAATGGCTACTCCAGCTCATTTCTTTGGGCCATTTGCTTGGAAAATTGTTTTTCAAACTTTTACTCTGAGGTAGTGTCTGTCTTTGTCACTGAGGTGCATTTTCTGTATGCAGAAAAACGCTGGGTCCTGTTTACATATCCAGTCTGTTAGTCTATGTCTTTGATATCCATTTGCTTTTGCTATTTTTGTTGATAATTTCATACACACATATAATGTGTTTTTATTAAATTCATGCTCCTATTTGACACACTACAGTTCCTCCCTTACCTTGACCCCACTACTATTCTCTTTCAATTTCATGTGTTCTTTCTTTTAATATACTGAGTTAACTCATGCTGTGTCAATGCTTACAGCCATGATCTACTAGAACATGTGTAGCTTCTGGAGGCACATCCTGGAAGAAAACTTTCTGCCTTTCCCAGCAGCCACCAATTTCTAATTTCTTTAGCTAGGGGTGGGATTTCATAACCATTGCCCTATCAATGCTGAGATT
This sequence comes from Mus pahari, assembly GCF_900095145.1. Classification (NCBI taxonomy): domain Eukaryota; kingdom Metazoa; phylum Chordata; class Mammalia; order Rodentia; family Muridae; genus Mus; species Mus pahari. The sequence continues at coordinate 130,839,549 of NC_034594.1, forward strand.
TTATATGGGTTAATCCTGCTCAGGTCTTATATACTACAGTGACAGCCACTGAGGGTTTATATGTGTGCCTGGCTCCAGATCTTGTCATTTTTCTATTCTCTCTTCTCTGGTGATTCCTGAGTCTTTGGAGAAGGGGTTGTGATGCAGATGCTCCAATTAAGAAGGATGACCATCGTGTGGATACTTCATTCCTCCTTAGAATAAGGAACAAAATACTCATGAAAGGATATAGGTACAGAGACAAAATTTAGAGCTAAGATGAAAGGATGGACTATCCAGAGACTACCCCATCTGGGAATCCATCCCATCATCAGCCACCAAACCTAGATACTAATGCACATGCCAGCAAGATTCTGCTGAAGGGACCCTGATATAGCTATCTCTTGTGAGGCTATGCCAGTGCTTGGCAAACACCAAAGTGGATGCTCACAGCCAGCTATTGGATGGAACACAGGGTCCCCAATGGAGGAGCTAGAGAAAGTACCTGAGGAGCTGAATGGGGCTGCAACCCTGTAGGTGGAACAACAATATGAACTAACCAGTACCCCCTGAGCTTGTGTTTCCAGCTGCATATGTAGCAGAAGATGGACTAATCGGCCATCATTGGGAAGAGAGGCCCCTTGGTCTTGCATACTTTATATGACCCAGCACAAGGGAAGGCCTGGGCCAAGTAGTGGGAGTGGGTGGGTAGGGGAGCAGGGGCAGGGGGGGTATAGGGAACTTTTGGGATAGCATTTGAAATGTAAATAAAATAATAATAATAATAATAATAATAATAATAATAATAATAATAATAAAGAATGGAACACCCTTTAGTCTCTTTTTCTCTGAATGTTAACCATTTATGAGTCTCTGTGCTAATTGATATCTATTACAAAAAGGAACATCTCTGATGAGAGATGAGAGATTCAATAATCTATGAGTATAAAGATAAGTAGTTATGAGACAAATACTATGTCCATCTAGCAGACTAATAGTGAGTCCTCCCCTGAGGGCACTTGACCTCCTCAACAATGGGCTCTAAGCCCCATTAAAGGTATAAGACATGAGTTCTGTGTTGTTGAAGGGGCCTTAAATCCAATCAGAAAGTGATTGGTTACTCTTATAACATTCATGGCACCATTGCATCAGAGGACATGTCTTGTCAAGTTACTGTCTATGATAGCTGGCAGGTTTCACAGCTGAGTAAAGAGCTACTCAGTAAGAATTAAGATTCCAGATTGCTTACAATTTGATTTCTCCATGTTCGATGACTCAGATGTGTGCAGTCTTCAGCAATAGGGTCTTACTGTCAAGCTCTTCAGGCTAACCAAGAGAGATGCTAATAGCTTGTAAAGTTTTGGGGCTTCTATGGAATCCTATTGATCAATAATTCAGAAAAAGGTAACCTATACTTGACACTGGGTCTTTTATTTGATAGCCTATGGTGTCTGGGAGAGGCATTGTCCCACTCTTATAGAGTAACTCTTTTTAAGCTTTTAAAATACATATATTCCAGAGAGATTATACAGAAGTAGATTTTCATCTGTGTTTTCAAAGTTCTTTAGTGTAGGTACCCCTCCTTCACCTTGCTTTCCCATCTTCAACTCTTCTTGCTTCCTTATTCTCCCCTCATGGCATCTGCGTTTCATCTTCCCTACCTTGAAAGCTCCTTCTCTATAACTTCTTACTTATTTCTGATTTCTGTACAAACATGAATTTAAAGACAAATCTCTAATAAGTCAAAGCTAAAATCTACATGTAAGAGAGAACAAGGAGCATTTGTCTTTCTTGATCTGGGTACCTCACTTCTAATTATTATTTCTAGTTCCATCCATTTACCTGTAATAGTTTAATTTTATACACACACACACACACACACACACACACACACACATATATATATATATATATATATATATATATATATATATATTTCATTACTTACCAGTTGATAGGCACCTAGGCTGTTTCATTTTCTTGGTTACTGTGAACAGGGTAGCAATGAACATAAATGAACAAGTATATCTGTTATATAATATTGAGTTCTTTGGAAGTATGTCCAGGATTGCTATAGCTGGATCACATGGTAGAGCTATTTCTAGATTTTTGAGAGAACTTGATACTGATTTCCATAGTGGCTGTACCAGCTTGTACTCCCCAAACAGTAATTATGTGTCTGTCTCTCCCCATATCTACCCTACCAGATATTGTCAATTATTTTCTAATCTTTGCCTTTATCATATACATTTTGATTTTAGTGAGAATGAAATCTCAAATTAGTTTAGATTTACATTTCCCTGATGGCTAAGGATTATCAGCAATTAAAATTATTCCTCAGGCATTTGGCTGCCTTTCTTTCTTTCTTTCTTTCTTTCTTTCTTTCTTTCTTTCTTTCTTTCTTTCTTTCTTTCTCTCTCTCTCTCTCTCTC
>NC_034594.1:130842509-130896178 GCF_900095145.1 Mus pahari
TCTCCTAGCCTCCAGATTAGGTTCACTGGTGAGCCTTCCAATTCTGGATTGTAGTTCATTTCAAATATAGTCAAGTTGACAACCAGGAATAGCCACTACTCTTTCTTTCTTTCTTTCTTTCTTTCTTTCTTTCTTTCTTTCTTTCTTTCTTTCTTTCTTTCTTTCTTTCTTTCTTTCTTTCTTTCTGTGAAATCTCTATTTAGTTCAACATTGCATCTTTTAATTGGGATACTACATTTCTTGGTGTTTAGTTTATTTTTAGTCTGTATATTTCTAGACAGTAACCCTCTGTTATACATATAGCTGATAAAGGTTTTTTTTTCACATTCTGTAGGATACCCTTCACATAATTGATGGAATTCTTTACTATATAGAAAATTTTAGTTTTGTGAGCTCTCAGTTGTCAGTTGTTGGTCCTGATTCCTGTGTTACTGGAGTCCTCTTCAGAACATCCATTCCTATCCCTGTGAACTCCAGTGCATTTCATACTCTCTCATTTGTCAGGGTATCACCTCTTGTGCTGAAGTCCTTGATCTATTTGGAGTTGAGTTTGGTACAGGGTGAGAAACAAGGATCTACTCTTGGTCATTCATTGATTTGTCCAATGTCATTCGTTAAAGATGCTATCTTTTCTCCAGTGTGAAGACTCTGACAGCTGGTAAATACATTCAATAAAGTATCATGATACAAAACTAACATATATACACATATAACTAGAAACCTTTCTGCATGTAAATGACAAACAAAGCAAGAAAGAAAACAAGAAATAATCCCATTTATAATAGCCTGAAAATAAAATACCTTGGTAGAAATCTAACCAAGGAAGTGAAAAAAACAAAACAAAACAAAAACAAAAAACTATGCATTGAAAGTTCTGAAGAAAGAAATTGAAGACACCAAAAGGATAGAATATCTCTGAAGCTCACGGATTGGTAGGATTAATATTTTAAAAATCACTACTAACCAAAAGCAATCTGTAGATTTAATACACTATCCCACCGACATTCTAAGCATTCATTCACAGAACTTGAGTAAACAGTCTTTAAAAATAAGCATAGCATGGTCCCAAATACCCTGAACAATAAAACCCCACTGGACGTATTCCTGATTTCAAGTTATACTACAAAGCTATAGTAAAAATAGCAAGGTACTAGCATAAAAACATTGATCAATGGAATAGGTCCTTGGTTATTTTAAAATATCTTTCTCTAACCATTTTAACTTAATAGTTATTTATAATGATGACTCGGAAAGTCCCAATATCCAGTCTATTCCATAGCTGTCACTACTGTTCTAAGTTGCCCTTTGTTAATAGTGGCTTTTTGCCTCTGTGTTTTGTAGTGTTTATGGTGTACTCATATTTACTGGGATACATTCAGCATTGTGTGAAGGCTGAATGGAAGGATCCAACCCCTTGTGCTTTCAAGACCATTTGTCTTTGCAAACACATATACATGCCTGAGTGTACACACACACACACACACACACACACACACACAATATAGTTTTCAAATATTGATATATAAATGTATATGTAGTTTACATATATTTAACCTGACTTTTTTGTTTGATATATGTATATCTATCTATAATATATTATATATAATATGTTATATACATATTTAAATGATTAGTCATGTGTTGTTACTGATTAACATTGATGAGTTCTGTGAAATTCATTGTTATGTGATTTTTTTTGTCACTGTGTGGACATTATAAAGTACGTTTACATAGCTATAGATGATATACACTGTAGAAAGAATACCTTGTGTATTATATGGATGTATCACCTGTCAATTTAAAAGCCTATGGGCTCTGGTTTAGGCAGGAAATGGGAGGTGGAATATCCAGGAGGAGGAAGAATTTTGGGATAGAGCCAGGCACTGGAAGATCTGTCCAGGAAGATGTGAAGAGACAGATGCATGGTACATGAACACAGATAAACAGCCACGTGGCGGAATGTAGGCTAGTATAAAAGGAGTATGTTAAATTGGATCTAGACAGAGAAGAGCCTAGCTATATGGCCAAGGTATTTGTAAATGTATTTTGAGTCTTGGTCTTATTTCTGGGAGCATAGGGCTGAGCAGAAGAATGGAAATAACTTCTATAGTGTACCTAAACTCAATATGGCCTCTTGAAACAATCAAGATACAGTAAACAGAGCACAAAATATATGAGGTACCTGCATGCATAACACAATAACCATTTCATTTTACAGTAACCTTTTGTTTTTTTTATCATTTCCCATTGTCTCCACTGCTGTTATAGCTATCAAAATCAAAATGCCATTAGTTTAGTTCAGTTTTGTTTTGCATAACCTTTTCACTTTACATCTTGCTCACTGCCCCCACCCAATCACCCCCTCCCAAAATCCTTACCCCTTCTCCCTCTCCCCTTCTCTTGTGACTAAGTGAGCCCTTCTGGGCATTTCTGCCATCCTGGCACTTCAAGTCTCTGCGAGGGTAGGCACTTCTTCTCCCCCTGAGGCCAGACAAGGCATTCTAGCTAGAAGAACATACAGGCAATATTTTGGGGGGCTAACCCTCACTCCAGTTGTTTGTGACTCACATGAGGACCAAGCTGCACATGTGTGGCTGAGGGGTCTAGGTCCAGCCCTTGTATGTTCTTTGGTTAGTGTTTCAGTCTCTGAGAGCCTCGAGGGTCAGGTTAGTTGATTCTGTTGGTTGTCATGTGGAGTTCCTATCCCCTTAGGAACTGTAATGCTTCCTCCTATTCTTCCAAAAGTGTCCCCAAGTTCTAGCCACTGTTTGACTGTGGGTGTCTGCATTGGTCTGAGTTAGTTGGTAGGTGGAGCCTCTCAGAGGACAGCCATGTTAAACTCTGACTGCAAGTATAACAGAGTGTCATTAATAGTATCAGGGATTGGTGCTCACCCATGGGATGTGTCTCTCATTGGGCTAGTTATTGGTTGGCTATTCACACAGTCTCTGCTCTATCCCTAATCCATGCATTTCCTGTAGATAAGATAAGTTTTGGGATGAAACTTTTGGGGATAGATTGGTGTCCCCATTACTACACCAGGGTTCCTGCTTGGCCACAGGAGGCAGCCTCCCCAGGCTCCATATCCCTGATGCTGTGAGTCACAGCTAAAGTTACCCTCATTGATTCTTGTGGGCCTCCTTTATCTGAGGTTTCAATTTATTCCTGGAGATGCCCCTTACCTGCCTGTCAGTTGCAGATTCTTATTTATTCTCATGGATATCTGGCTATCCCCCTGCCCCTCCCCACTTCTCTCCTGAACCCCTCTCCCACCAAGTTGCCTCCCTTTATCTGCCTTCCACAACCATTCCATTCCCCCTTCCAAGTGAGACTCGGGCATCTTTGCTTGTGCCCTTCTTCCTGTCCAGTCACTTGGGTTTGTGGAGTGTTGCATGGGCATTCTATATCTTATGGCTAATATCTAGTTATAAGTGAATATATACCATAGATGCCCTTTTGGGACTGAGTTACCTCACTCAGGATGATATTCTCAAGATCCACCCATTTGCTGCAAAATTCATGATGTCTTTGTTTTTCACAGATGAATAGTATTGCGTTGTGTAGATGTTCCACATTTTCTTTATCCATTCTTCAGTTTTGGGACATCTAGGTTGTTTTCAGTTTCTGGCTATTAGAAAGAAACTTGCTGTGAAAACAGTTGAGCAAGTGTCTTTGTGGAATAGTAGAGCATCTTTTGGATATATGCCCGAAAATGGTATAGCTGGATCTTTAGGTAGAAATATTTCCAGTTTTCTGAGAAACCACCAAATTGATTTTCAGAGTGGTTGTACAAGTTTGCAGTTTCACCAGCAATGGAGAAATGGTTCCCTTGCTGTACACCCTCACCAGCATGTGCTATTGCTTGAGTTTTTGAGCTTAGCTATTTTGACATTTTGAATTTTTCTGTTGAGAATTCTGTCTAGCTCTGTGCTCCATTTTTTCAATTGGGTTATTTTGGTTGTTGGTGTCTAACTCCTTGAGTTCTTTACACATTTTGGATATTAGCCCTCTGTCCCTCTGTCTGATGTAGTGATGGTGAAGATCCTTTCCCAATCTTTAGGGTGCCATTTTGTCTTATTGATGGTGTCCTTTGCCTTACAAAGGTTTTCAGTTTCATGAACATTTTAAACATAAAGAAGACGATGAGGTAATAGTGAAAGGTAGGTGATAGTTAATACACACCACAGGAACACGGTATTTATTGTCATTATCAAGTACTATGCCACATGTGCTTTTGAGACACTGGCCTTGTAGTGAGTTTGTTTTTACCAGGATTACCACAAGCACATGTGTGGTATAGCACAGATATGACATCAATAGGTCACAGAAGATTTTTCCATTTTTGTCTGGTGTTGAAAGACCCTGTTGATTCCTTTATATGCATACAATGCACGCTTGGTTTAGCTGCCATTGTAGAATGCATGATCATGTTTATCAAGAGAGATCAGAGGCATTTTATGTTCTGAGGCTGAGGAGAAAAGTCTTTTATTTAATAATTTCTCTCTTTTTATGATTCCTCTTTGAATGTTTCAAAGGATGATCATATGGTTTTATTCCCATTCCTTTACTGAGCTCTTTGTTTTCCTTTGGGAGTCACAACTCCCCACCATGTTCACTCAGAAGGTGTTGGGCTGACTCATAGACTTAGGTCTCAGCCACTCCAGTTTTCTGACTCATGATCCAGTGGTGACAGTATTTCCGACCACTGGCATTCTGGGAAGGATTAAGGGAAGAGACAGTAAAGATGAGGATTCAACACTTCTTCCCCAGACTTCTCTTTCCCCAAGTACAGTGCCCATCTGCTTCTCCCGATAGTGCTAATGGGCATGTTCTAGCATGTCCTTATAATTTCTTTTAAGCATTTTATTCAAGAACTGAGGAGCTGTGCCAGCTCCTAGAATTTTCCTTCACTCTTGCACAGATCTTACATTGCAATGACACATAATTGTTCATAGCTGTGCCCCTAGTTCATGATGCTCTGTCAATTTAATTTTTTAAAGAGTTGTTCTGTGAATCTATGAGTGCTCACTGGTACTTTCTGACTTTCTGTGGAAATCCATTTGTGATGTTGAATAGCTTAGAATATGCCACAATGAAGCAACCAGTCTAGAAACAGGAATAGTGGAGGCCAAAGAAATAAACTTGTCATAGATTTTAATATCTGTTTACTTTTTCCTGGGACCCTCTTCCTTCATTTTCATCTAACTCGCATGAAGTAGGTTGATAGCTGTGCCCCAAGTCAGTACCCTAGGAGCTTTGATTATCTCTTTCTAGCAGAGATGACAAAATTGAGCCCCAAATTCATTTGTCTTTCCATCCATATTGCTGAGTTGTTAATGTAAAGGAATATCCACTCAAATTTTATTTCCCCCTTTTTTTTTCTGTACCCAAGCAGGCAACAAGTTTCCATCAATGGAAGAAGAACAAAACTAATGATGTCACTTCAATGCCAGGGATCCTAAGAAAAGATGTGACTTTTTTTCCCCCAACTTTTACTTTCCTAGTTTTCAGGGTGTGGTACCAAAAAGTGTGAGGCTCTTGAGGAAAAACAAAGTCACGGGATTGGATCTTCCCCTCACAAATTGAAGAGGAACAGTTTACCTACCAGGGACACCTACATCTATCTGCTATTTAAGTCAGAAACACACTGATCTGGGCCCTGAAACTTTTGAGGTTGATTTATTGTAGCTGTCTCTATTACTCTAACATACATAACCCAGGTATTCATTCTGGGAAGACCTATTTGTGTTTTATTTGCTGGTCAGAGACACTAGGGGATTATACTAGATGTTTCAAAGCTTCATGAGGCTGGAAATATAAAGGCCTTCCATCAATCATCCTTAATGCCCATGCAATTTTGAGTCACTGAGTGAAGGTTTTGGACACATAGCTTCATATAGTTTTTTATTTTACTTCTTTAGTTTTGTCACTGAATGGATGATGCTTCTATGGTGCAATAATTAAGAAGATATATTCCTATGGGTTCTAAAACATTTCTGTGGAAGACCAGGGATTTCATTATCTTGTGTGTGTGTGTGTGTGTGTGTGTGTGTGTGTGTGTGTATGTGTGTGTATGTGTGTATGTGTGTGTATTATGGTATGTGTGCAGTATATTAATGTATGCTTCTTAATATGTTTGGGTAGAGATGAGAAGTCAATAATAGTATCCTCTATTAATCTCCACATCATTATCTTAGACAAGGTAAGTCTCCCAATGAACACAGCACTCACCAATTGGTTAGACCAGCTGGCTAGGGAGCTTGGGAATCTACCTGTCACTGTTTCCATTCCCAGTGCTGAAGTAAAAGAGATGGTATATAATGCTTAGCTTTTACTTGGGTTAGGGGACTCAAAGTCAGGCTATCATGTTTGTACAACAAGCGATTTACTGAGTGAGCCATCTCCCCAGTGCCTATTTACTTCTTGGAGATATTTTATACAACATATTTTCAAAACTAAAGAACTCCTAAATGCTTTACATTGGCTATGTTTTATTGCACCAAAATTTTCTTTTATTTAGGTTCTTCTAGTAGCCTGCTACATGGTCTAGTGCAAGGCTCCCGTCCAAGGATTTTTAGAAGGGATTTTGATTAGGTATGATGTTTCCCTCATTTTCTTTCTAGGCTTGAAGTGAGAGCCTGGTACATCCTTGGCAGAAATTTCTCTCTCCATTCAGCAGTAGTTTGTGATAATAAATTTTTGAGAGAGGGATCTAACTCTTAGACAGTTGAGGACTTTAACTGTCAGTATGTGTAAACAGAAGTTTTAACTGGATTTATCAGATCCCATGATTGCAAGTTAGTGTAAGTCATAGAGGAAATATTTTCTTGCAGTGGTGGGAAAGCCTTTGGTTTCTTTTATTCTGACATTCAGAACTCAGCCTACATTCACTGGATCACTGCTCACTTCAAGCTGAACCTGCTGGGAAGTGAAGGCATGAATAGGTTAGGTTAGAGCATCTGGAAATTTCTTTTTTTTCTTTTTCTTTTATTACATATTTTCTTTATTTACATTTCAAATGTTATCCCCTTTCCTGGTTTCCCCTCTGAAAACTCCCTATCCTCTCCTATCTTCCCCTGCTCACCAACCCACTCACTCCCACTTCCTGGCCCTGTCATTCCCCTACACTGGAGCATAGAGCCTTCACAAGACCAAGGACCTCTCCTCCTATTGATGACCAATTAGACCATCCTCCACTATATATGCAGCTGGAGCCATGAGTCCCTCCATGTGTACTCTATGGTTGGTGGTTTAGTCCCTGGGAGTTCTGGGGGTGTACTGGTTGGTTCATATTATTGTTCCTCCTATGGGACTGCAAGCCTCTTTGGCTCCTTAGGTCCTTTCTCTAACTCCTCCATTAGGGACCCTGTGCTCAGTTCAATTGTTGGCTGAGAGCATTCACCTCTGCATTTGTCAGACACTGGCAGAGCCTCTCAGGAGATAGGTATATCAGGCTCCTCTCAGTGCACACTTGCTGGCATCCATAATAGTGTATGGGTTTGGTCATTGTATATGGGATGGATCCCTAGGTGGGGCAGTCTCTGGATGGCCTTTCCTTCAGTCTCTGCTCCACACTTTGTCTCTATAACTCCTTCCATGGCTATTTTGTTCCCTCTTCTAAGAAGGACTGAAGTATCCACACTTTGGTCTTCCTTCTTCTTGAGCTTCATGAGGTCTGTGAGTTATATCTCGGGTATTCCAAGCTTCTGGGATAATATCCACTTATCAATGAATGCATATCATGTGTGTTCTCTTGTGATTGGGGTACCTCACTCAGGATGATGTTTTCTAGCTCCATCCATTTGCCAAAGAACTTCATGAATTCATCATTTTTAATAGTACTCCATTGTGTAAATGTACCACATTTTCTGTATCCATTCCTTTGTTGAAGGACATCTGGGTTCTTTATAGCTTCTGGATATTATAAATAAGGCTGCTATGAATATAGTGGAGCATGTGTCCTTATTATATGTTGGACCATCTTCTGGGTATATTCCCAGGAATGGTATTTCTGGGTCCTCAGGTAGTAAGTACTATGTCCAATTTTCTGAGGAACAGCCAAACTGATTTCCAGAGTAGTTGTACCAGCTTGCAATCCCACCAGGAATGGGGGAGTGTTCCTCTTTCTCCATATCCTACCCAGGATCTTCTGTCACCTGAGTTTTTGATCCTAGTCATTCTGACTGGTGTGAGGTGGAATCTCAGTGTTGTTTTGATTTGCATTTCCCTGACGACTAAGGATTTTGAACATTTTTTCAGGTGTTTCTCATCCATTCGATATTCCTCAGTTGAGAATTCTTTGTTTAGCTCTGTACCCCATTAAGAACTCAAGAAGTTAGACTCCAGAGAAGCATCTGGGAATTTCTTATGTCTGTCCACAGCAACTGAGTAAACCTAGGTTACTGTTTCTGGTACTGAGAAACAGCAGGTACAGAGGGAAGTGGAAGGCTTGTCATGGAATGGAACAGGCACATCTCGACACAAATATATTTAAGAAGGCACACCTAGGTCTTGGCAGTTTCCTGGGAGCAGCTAGCATGATCTATACATAACTAGAACTGATGTAGAAGGAATCTTTACTTTCTTCAGGTTTATGAAATGGTCACCTACTCTTACATCATAGGTTTAATCGTTTAACTCTTCATCCTCCTGTATGGAAGCATTTCCCACTTTGACAATACATGCTTAGTTCGTTAAAATTGCAGAAAGAGACAGTGTTTAGTTGCTCCTTACAGCTCAGTTGGAAGACTCTAGTCAAGTTAATTTGAGCATAAACTTAAAGGATTTTCCAACTGACGTGGAATCAAAGACTTCTGCAACCTCAGGATTGTTTACTTTGGGCAGAGTTCAAGGTTATCTTACCCTCTAGTTGTTAGGCAAGAAGTCGTGTTTAGCCCTGACCCATTGTTAAGTTTAGTCCTTACAGGAATCATGTACAAGTAAGAACAGCAGCATCCTGAGTGTGTTCTCTGAAACACATGAGTGGTGAGGGCTGGGCCAGCTGTCTGAGATGTCCCCCCAATTCCCCAGTGCAGCTGGATCTCCCCTCCTTTGTGGCACCCAGGCCTATCATTACTAGATCACACTGCTCCAGGCCATGTGACAAGCATACTAAGGGCAGACAATACAGTGAAGAAGAATGGAAGAGATGCTGCATTTTCTCCCCTTTCATTCTATCAGCAGAGAGGCTGCAAGTGTTATGCTAAATTCTGCCTATTAATTTGGGTATAAATAGACCCCTTTTTCTAATCCAGATGCAGCCTTGTAGCTCTCTGTACAGGGTTGGCGATGCTCTGTTGTGTCTTGGGAGTAATAAGATTCTACTGGAAAGAATGCAGGCAAATCAGCCCAGCTGAGATTACCTAAAAGGATAATGAAAACTAGAGAAAGTATGTAATAAACCTCAATATCGAGTTGAGTGTGATTTTTAACAAAAGTATCTTGCATTTAGCTCAGTGATTTGAGATCCTCAGATAGTAGCAAAATGCATTTTGTGAAAACTTTCCCAGCCCTGGGCAGAAGCCATTTTGTAGGCAAGGTAATTCTTCTGGAAAGGCATAAGCTGCTAAAAATCAGAGCATGGATGGATTTCAGACCCTTGCTGATTTATAGTTAGAATCTCAGAGGCTTGGGCCCTGCTAATGAGTGGCTGGGCATCCAATGGGGGAAGTCCCACTTCCTACATCGAGGAAAAAGTCCTTTTATCTTGAAAGATCTGGTGCATTTTTTGATTAATCTTTGTATTTTTTATTATGCCACAGCTCCAGTATTCTTGGACTCCAAAGCCTGCCAATTTATTCTGTATTTATCTTAGTGCCTGCTTTTCTTCTCCAGTGCTTCCTACAGTTCCTTCTCTTTCTGTCCTTAGATGTTTTGACCTTGTAGAGAAGCAATTTCTCAAGAAAGCTTTCATCAGATCCATGAGTTGTCTAACAATAAAGGGCTTTATGGTAAATTTAGACAGAGAGACAATATGTACCACATTCCTCTCTTGAAAATTTGTGATGTGCTTTTTAAAAGATGCTGAAGAAAAGTTATATATATATATATATATATAAAATGTGTGTGTGTGTGTGTGTGTTTAAGTGTATAGATGTATAGCGATTTATTTAGTATCAACATGTTTAGCTTCCTAAGAATCACTAGTTTTTAGAATTTGCTTTGGGCATTTTTACTATAATATCACAAATTGCAAAGCCTATTTAGATCACTACACATTCAAATTATTGAGAAGCAGTCATGGATCATGAAATCTTCTAAAATACTTACTCTTTAAAGCAAACACTGGAAGCACCAGATAATCAAATACATACAAATGAAAAGAGTCAGAGGCTTACTAAAGCATAGACTGAACAGAATAAGCAGGCAGGGCTGGTTGCTGTTCCCGGTGTCGAGGTGCTGAAATGGTGATGCCCTGGGTGCTATTAAAAATGACTCCCTGACAGGGACCTTAAAAGCAACTGCACAGAGTGATTCATAGGATGTCTACATAAAAGTCTCACACAGTACAACCACACAAGCAATGATATGGTAGGATATGCACATGTGGGAATTAACAGACCTGGGGCTTGATTTCATTGCTCCCACTAATTGGATGTGTGAGTCTGAGAAAGGCATTTAATCTACCACATCTTATTTATCAAATAAGATAATTGCATGAGATATAAGTTCATTCTAAGTTCTAAAAGTCAAAATCAATAACTTTCCAGGTAGGTCTTTATGTGAACACAGAAAAAATCAAATGGGTGTGTAAGCCCCAGGCCTCTGGGCTCCTCTGCTTCACTTTTAATTCTTGGGAGATGATATACTTCAGAGCCATATGTGTTGCACTAATTGGCAAGTGCACTGCATCCTGTGCCAGTGACATACTACAGATTTGGGAGTGTATTGGAGCCAGCAATGCTCTAAGCATCTTGGAAATGTGGTTACCTCTACGGAGAAGTGTCTCCTTCCAAGAAGGCAGTTTTTAACTATGTGCTAAGCAAACTTCAATTAATAAGCACCCTCATGTCCTAGGCTCTTCTAGGTATTTGTTGGGGGGAGGGGGAAACAATGACTGAATTTCTTACTCTCACAGAGTTTATATTTTATTGGATGAAGACAGGTAGTAAACCATAATAGTAATAAATAAGAAAAGTGTGTAACAAAAATAAATTATATAGTATATTAAAAAGTGATAAATCCTATGGGCAAGACAAGGGTAAGGGGCAGAGAACCAGAATAATAAATAGAGAAGCTGGTGTAAGCCTTGTTAGAGAAAAAGACCTATGAGCATTGAGCCGAAGGAGATGAAAGAGGCAACCATATACTTATCTAGAGGACGAAGTATGTGATAGGGCACCCAGTTCAGGAAAAGCATCTGCCAGAAGGCTCCATCAGCAGCAAGGGAACCCATGAAGCTGGAGAGGTATGACTCAGTCACTCAGCATGTGAGCAGCGTCATTCAGCTGCATAAAAAAGGGCCATGGAGCCTCTTAGAGCAACTCTCATGCTTTGTTTGTAGCAGGACAGACCAACTTCAGGGTTTGTTGCCTTGTAGGAAGCCTCCTCTGAGACTCCCTGCCTGGCCTGAGACACCCAGTTAGCACCTGCACATTAGAATACCCTCTCTTCCAACAATAAAGCATCCAGCCTTTGTATCTGTAACAGCTCCCCCTGTAATTTATGCTTTCTATGGTGAGTTTAAATGCTGACTCTATCATTATCTGACTTTATTACCATTTCCATTTGCATATGTTTGATGGGAGGAGTGGCAGGGATGGGAACCCTCTGGACGAATTCCAGACTGGAAGTCTGCAAGTCTCTCATTACCCTTACTCCTCTTTTTGTCTTGTGGCTTCCTTAGGGCCTGAGCCAACATCAGCTGTACATAAAGCTATAGCACAGGTTCTCAGTAGCTCTGCTGCCGGTTCTGAACCTGCCTGCTTTCTCTATCCATTACTGCATCATTTAGGACGTCTAAGACATAGGACTTCTATCATCATCATCCCCATGAACCATTAATTCTGCTTCACAACTAAGAACAGACATTTTCTTACATCAACTAAGCCTGGTGGTTTTTCTCTTGAATGGTTGGATTCTGCTTTTCTGACATCTAGGAGAATTGTTAGTATTCAGAAACCTTAAAAATTAACAAGATTCACAGCATCTACTCAGAGGTCAACCATTGTCCCGCGTACCCACTTAACCCCCCACCATAGCTCCACCTACTTTCTCAAAATCACCTCCTTGGTCAGGAATGCACACTGCCTTTTGCCATGCTCTGAAACGTTCTTGTGACAGCAGAGTCTCCAAATTATTCCTGGAAGCTAGGAGGGAGTACAAGCTTCAGTGGGGTAGAAGGGATTGTTGTCTGGTGGGCAGCAAACTTAGTTTATTTTACAAGTCTCTGTTCTCCCCATCGCTTGCATTTAAATAGTGTGCACAGGTGCCCCCTGTTTGATTCCATTTCAACCCTCATCATGATTTATAGTCCCACCTGATCGTATCCAGATCACTATGCTGTTTGCCTTTGTCTGCTGAGCTATGGTCTATGATTGGGGAGTCTGAGCCAGGCATTTTAAGATTTCAGAGTGAACAAACATGTCTGTCTCCCACACATTTAATGCAATCAACAATGAGTCTAATCTATATTTCTTTGAAAAGTGACACTTTTAGCCTACAGAGAATACTAAGCTGAATGAAGTGATGTCAATTATTAGACACACAAAATCCCTTGGAAGGGATAAACTGCATAAGGGAATTTATAAAAATTTGTGGTTTTTACCCTGTGTTATTTCCACAACAACTTTCTTCTCTCTTCTTCTTCTTCTTCTTCTTCTTCTTCTTCTTCTTCTTCTTCTTCTTCTTCTTCTTCTTCTTCTTCTTCTTCTTCTTCTTCTTCTTCTTCTTCATCTTTATTACAATTTTTATCCTTATCAACATCATTCTTATATGTTAAACAGTAAAAACCAGTTAATGAATATTTATTCTGTCAATTATACTGACAGCCATTGTGTGAGAATAGACTCTTAAATATATCAACTACCTTAAGATTTCAGTTATTATCTTCTTGGTGCAAATTAAAAAACAAGACAGCACCACAGATTTGTGGAGGGTTTGTGTACTTGTTCAACATCTAAGACAATCGTGTAGCCAAATGTCAGTATAATAATAACTATGGATGGTATATTAATCTGACTTTTCATTACTATGACAAATTACCTGAAATAAATAGTTATGGATGGTTTATTATGACATGGGGTATCAAATATTACTGTCAACAGGGTTGCTTGTTCTAACATTTCTGGAGTATATTGTGAGTAAAATGAGTTACCACATGGTGGAAAAGAAACAGATAGATGGGAAGGTAATGGGGACCAGGTATAACTCTCAAAGACATGTCCCTAGTGACATACTTCATTCAACTTGGCCCATACCGTGGCATTTTTATCACCTCCCTATATAGCAATCCCAACTTGAGACCATGTGTTAAACACATGAGCCGTGGGGCACATTTTAGATTCAAATCGTAATAGACAGAGTGTTTATGTACAAATAATGATAGACATGTAGACAGTAATTTGCCTTAGGCAAGATGCTAAGGGACTTTTGTCTAGCAGAATTCTATACTGGTTATCAGTGCCATGGGATGAGTCCAACTGCATAGAGGAGAGCAATGACAGCCTCTGTCTCAGCTCCAGAATAGAAATTCAAATATTTTCGTCTAATGCTGTCTAGTACTGGAGTTAGGAAGTTAAAATACAAAACAGCGAAATGGTAACAACGGAGGCTTCTGTTGTTCCTGGCTAGCAGTTCACTCTGGAGCTGGTGCAGGATGGCTAGTAGTGTGTACCTTTCAGGACTGGAGTTCTCTGTGCAGGAGTGGCCCTGAGGACCACTAACTTACATGCTTAAGTAGAACAAAGGAACATAAGTAGAACTTAAAACTGGGACAGATAGTTCATACAAGGCGATGAGCCTCACCCTGGCTTTGTGGGCTCCTCATCTCTTGCTAAGGAAGGGTTCCAGACCCAAGGCCCATTGTTCTCAGCCAAGCACAGAGAGTAAGATTTCGTGCAGGAGACGGCCTTTCCAGATCACGTCAATGGGAGGCTTTCTTAGTGCATTAAGAT
Organism: Mus pahari; assembly: GCF_900095145.1. Taxonomy (NCBI): domain Eukaryota; kingdom Metazoa; phylum Chordata; class Mammalia; order Rodentia; family Muridae; genus Mus; species Mus pahari. The sequence continues at coordinate 130,856,624 of NC_034594.1, forward strand.
AGGATCTTGCCATGTGACTGCTTATCAGACACATACATATCTGACTACTCAAATAAGGCATCTTTACCCTAGCCTTTACCTTTACCTTGGCTCAACCACTTCTCCCTTTGTTGAATCCTTTTCTTAGTGTCTTATACCCTACAGTCAAATTTGACTGGTTGTTAGGTAGGCGACTATGACCGATGATGTAAGTGTTAGGGAGTCTGAGTTCCACTTCCTCCAAGATGCTTCTCTGTCTCTATGCACATTGCTCCCTCCTCTATGCCTGCAATACCCATTGTTTCTAGATCTATCATTATTTGTAATGGTATTCTGTAAAATGTGCGCTGTGCATTGCTTACTTAGACATTACAGCACTTGGCCCTTGGCGATATGGTTTTAGCCTTCATTGAATCATTTAATCCTTCCAAAAACCTTACGTGGTAAATTCTTATCACCATTGTATAGACAAACTAAGGCACAGAGGGATCAGGAAGTTGCTTTGGATCATTCAGGTAGTAATTGGCAAAGCCAGGATTGTAGACCTAGGTGTTCTGATCCTGACATGTGGGGCTTTATCCCATCCCCTTGTCAGTGGTTGGCCTTACCTCTTGACAGCAGCTCACTTATCCATGTCCTCACAGGTAGGATGCACATCTTCTGTATATCTTTGTTTTCAGCCTGTATCAGGTGGTTGCCTGGCTCCTAACGGGCATCTATGAAACCATTTGGTGAGTGATTATGAGAGAAATGATCAGTGGTGAACAGTGGAGGGTTATCCAGGGGCAATCCACACAGGCAGGTGTGTCTCACTGCTTTAAGATGCCTACTGGCTGCCATTAGCAGGGCACAGAGGGAGGGAGGGATGCAGGAGAGAGGTTGCAGGATAAACTGTGTCTTACTAATGGATTGCTTTGCACCATTGTTGACACTCTAACTAGCCTAAAAGAAGAAGGAATTTCATGGGTTTCTAACCTCAATTCTATTAGCATCTATAATCCTGCCCTGGTTTTCTCTCATTTGAATTGCAATCATCTTACCCTCTTCTGTCCTCTGTTTTAGTTTTTTCTGTTGAGGCACCTGTCACCTCTCATCACAACACCCTGTGTCTGTCTCTCCTCCATCTTTGCCATCCTTACTGAAGGTTTCTTGAACACAGTTCTCTCCTTTCCTCCCACCCCCTGGCCCCCGTTCCCCAGGGAATGATCTTATTTTCACCAGCTTGTACCCAGTAACTAGCACAGGGCTTGGCTTAAAGAAGCTCTTGAGCCATGATTCTGAAGGGATAGGTAGATCTGGGGAAGGGGGTTAAGGACATGCAAGAACGACTAAACAGCACTTGAGCAAACAGCAACCTCAAAGCAGAAATCTATCTCTGGCTTGTGGAAGCAAGAAGCCTTTTGATCTTGTCTTCAATCCTCTTTGCTCTCTTCCCCTCTAGCTCTTGTTACATGATAGTGATGCCATCACTTCTCCCAGGACTGGTTAAGAGATACCAGAAATGTGATTGGGCAGGGTTGGGGGGGCAGGGAACTGGAGAAAACCTAAAACAATAAAGATGATTTAATTTATATCTGATTGCAGCAACCAGCTGGATATGCCATCAATTATTACACCCTAGAAGTTATTAAAGAGTGCCTCTGTCACTGGCACCTTATTAGCTAGGGATTTATGGGGCACAAAGCCACAGGAGGGGATATTCACTTACAGCATCACATACGGATGCAGGCATGGGAGTTGTCTATCATCAGCTTTACCTCTTCCCATACTTTTTCTATTCTTAGGTCCTACAGCCTTGGGTTCAAAACTAACCTTATGCCTCTGAAACGTTCATGATGATGGTAAGCAGTCTTATTAACTGGAGCTCTCGTCCATTTTTGAATGTGTTTCAACACCCACAGCTGTAATCCTACCTTCTGGACACGAAATATTCTTGGTTAATTTAAATATTTCTAGAGTTTTCAGCATTACAAAGTGCCTCCTTTGATAAAGCCTCCCGTTTTAGCTGAGTTTTTAAGAAAAAAAAAAAAAAAAGGCTTGACATTGGACTTCATTTCAGCCAGCTCTGATGTTACAGCCCAAGAATCTGAATCCTTCCATCCTTTGCTTTATACTTTGTCTCCCTCCTTGAAATGCCCTTGCAGCTGGCTCTCAGCCCTCCCATAAGGAGACTTTCAGTTTCCTACCACTGATCTCTGGACTTAATGTGAATAAGTATGCTTTTTGTGGCTGCCTTGACATTAAAGGCACATTTCTTCTTAACACAATTGGATGCTTTCCTCATTCCTTGAAGCAATTTATTCCTAATTATAACCAATTATAATGTGTGATACCAGGAAATAAAAAAAAACAAATTACATTTTTAAATTTGAAGCCTGGGTAGGGGAAAATGGTACTGAGCAATCATGTCAATTTTTCCCCTTTGAAGATCAGGTTTTTAAAGAACTGAAGGCTTCCGCATTTGGATCCCTTGAAGTACCAAAGTGACAACACACACAGGAAGAGATGGCAATTTAGTTATTTACCCAGAAATGCAGAGTTGGGCATTATTAATGAGTGGCTAGATCACACTTGACATTTTACAAAGTGACTTACAATTGCACCTGCACTTGTGCGCACACACCTGTGCAGAGAGTCTGTGTGGTGAGGAGAAGGAGGAGAAAGGACCGAATTGGGCCTCTTCTCAGTGAGTACAGAATAAGAAAAGCACGATGTGAATTGGGGCCACCAGGAATTAAATCCACAAATAGTGAGGGATGGCTGTGCTAGGTTAATATGTGTACACACACCTATTTACAGATGTACATGCATGGATATAGTTACAACTCTTGCCATTATTCTGTCTTAGGTAGAGTTTCTATTGCTGTGACAAAGCATTGCGATCAAAGGCAACTTGGAGAGGAAAGGGTTTATTTCATCTCACAGCTTGTAATCCGTGTTCCAGGGAAGTCAGAGCACACAGCAACTCAAGGCATGAACCTGGAGGCAGAGACTAATGCAGAGGCCATGGAGGAGTGCTGCTTATTGATTCGCTCCTCATGACTTGCTTAGCCTGTTCTCTTCCTATCCAGGACCTGAAGGTGACACCGTTAACAATGGGCTCCCATATCAATCACAGATTAGGAAAATACCCTACAAGGCTTGCCTATAGGACAATCTAGTGGGGCTATTTTCTCAATTGAGATTCTCTCTTCCCAAATGATTCTAGCCTGTGTTGACTTAACATAAAAGCTAGCCTGCACACCCTCAGTAGGACTAAATGGCTATTGCTACATGACCCACAGGTTTAAGGAATCAGCATGTCTGTTCCTTAACAACATTCAAAGCAGCATTGAACTTTGGAGCTCTAACTTCCGAGGTCCTTCCTTGACTATAGAGCTTCATGTTTTCTCAAACAGCATCCAGGTGATACTCTATAGAATTTGTGTTCCTTTCACAAAGCATGTTTCAAATACTCTATGAAAGATGAAATTAAAAATCTTTGGAGACTGTGGGTTCAATCCTTTCTTTGTGAAGATGGCTAGGGTCAGGGAGAAAATAGATCTGCTAAAGGTCCCATGACTTTATGTATGCATGTATGGTAATAGGGTGCATATGTAGTTGTTAGTTTGGGTATATGCACATGTGTATTCATGTGTGTGGACATGGTATGGAATCCAGAGGTGGATGACTGGTGTCTTTCTCCTATCACTCTCAACTTTAGGTTTAGAGAAAGAATCTCTCAGTGAACCAGAAACTCACCAACTCAGATAGGCTACCTAGCCGATGAATTTCACCTGTCTCTCCTAAGTGTATTCTGCTGTGACTGACTTTTTATGTAGACTCAGGACTTATTTGGAATCTGAACCCAGAAACTCATGGTGTGTGGCAGAGACTTAATTACCCAAGCCATCTTTCTGTCCCTCCCATGACATATCAGTGCCTAAAACCAGACCTGACTGCCCAGAGTTCTATCTGCCACTGCACAACACTTGCTGAGCTTGAAGTAGACTGTGATGCTATCTCTGATGTTGCTGATAGGAAGGGATGATGAATGTGGGATGCCCTCTATCACCACCGCATAGGTGACCCTTGGTAATGATGGCAAGTGTTGAAATCAATACTTTTGCTTTATTCCTTTGATTCAAGTTGCTCATCTCTAATAGATAAGAGTTGGACTCCCTGGTTGTGGGCCACATAGTAAACAGTAGAACTCCCCAAGTGGAAGTTTCATCCATTCAGAAAATACTGACTATGCCCTATATGCAGGACCTCTTCTCCTTCATTGGAAATGCTCCAGATAGGAAACCACACCCCTACCCTCATGGATCCTGTTGTCTGTCAGAGATGGGATCCATAGTCATCCACAGGAATGGGTGCAGATATGGAACAGCTGCCTCAGTCAGAAGGTGTCAGTCCCTCTGACTCATCAGTTTCCAGCATTTTTTTCCCCAGACATTGGCATGTCCTAAGCCCCACTTCCACACACCCCCAAGCCATAGCTTTGCCATTTAACAGGAGACCCTGCTGACTCTTTTCAGTAAGAAGGGTGGCACTTCAGGCCTCCAAACCTATGTAGCCAGCTGGAGTTGTTGGTGCTTATAGGATAAAATGAATTAGGGCTCTTGAACAGGACAGATGTGTGAACAGACAAATTTAGTCTATACAGGGAATACTGTAGGTCACCAGTGAAGGATGTCAGAGGTGCAGGGGCTGGGGGAAGAAAAAGGCAGCTTTAATCGGAGAGAGTGATTATGGAATCAAATTAGCTTCTCATTTTCATTTGCAGAAGGAACATTCAATTCACTTAACACCACTCTACAGGCCTTTCAGCTCTCAGCGGTACCCAAGGGAAAGCAAATTCTAGTATAATAGGACATTTGGACAGCAGCATATCTGAGAGAGAGCAGGGGCATTCTGGAAGTGGAAGGCCTGGGGCATAGACTGTGTTCTGTCTCTAAGAGCTTTGTGATCCTGGTTACATTGCCTTGCCCCTGAGGATCCCAGGCTCATCTGCTAAATATGAAAAAGGAATTAACTCAATTTTTAAAAAAAATCTCTTTAGATCCAAAATAGTGTGTTTGGTTTTTGATGTGTATTGATAGCCTGCTTTATCAAGCTAACAGTTAAAGTGTGGGAATTTGTCACCATACTTCTGCAAGTAAGAATTTGAGTTTTGGTATCAAGAAGGCCTGAGTTTTAGTGGTATCTCTACCTGCTTACTTTTGGCTACCCCCTTAATCTTCCAAATATTCACTTTATAAAACAAAGACAGTAATATTTGCTTATAGAATCACTTGTGAATTAAATGGACTAATGTGTTCAAAATATTCTCATCACATCGGGACATAGTAAGACTCAGTAAATATTTAGCCGTTGTGATCTGCTTATCATGTTTACTATAAATTGTAGAATAAGTTGGATGTTTTATCTACATTTTAAAAGTGTACGGTGGGGATGGGCTTCCTCTTTAACAAATCGCTTGGATGACATGCCTGGAGAAGTTTAATGGCGAGAAGCTAAGTAATGAAGCAAGACTGAAATAGCTCCATGGAAATAAAGCATTTAATGTGGGAATAAATGAAGTTGCCACCCAGAACTAACGGCCAGAGTCGTAGCTGGGCTGTAATTAATGAATACGAGGGCCAAGATTTATAAGGATATTTTAAGGAGTAACCACACTGCATGGAGTTCTGGGTTTTATGCCTGGGCTGAAGTAAGATCAATGGGAAATCCATTAGGCTGAGATTTAGTGGTGGAATGAAGATTCCTTAGCAGAGGGTCTTTTGCATGGTGACCAAAAGGGATAGTTAGGCAGATAGGAACCTAGGAAATATGGAAAAGGATGTTGAGCTCTTTTGAAGAAGAATGGAATGAAAGCCTGTACCTCTATTCTTGATGTGGAAAATGGAGAAAAGCGATGGTGAGTCCTTGTACACCTAGAGATCCCCGCAGGAGTAACATTTAGAACTGTGCTAAGCCTTAAGTATATCCTACTGTCAGGAGCCTGGCCACATTCAGGATACTTGTGTTAGCCACCTGAGATAATGTATGAACAAGCTGTGAGCTGTTTCAGGGGCGATTAGCTGTCAGCTCTGACACCCAGCCTTGGCTCACAGTGCATCCAGCTCACCCACTTGTATGTAGCTAAGTCCCTTATATATTGAGAATTTGCTTTACAACTTGTGCAGATGTTACTGTCTGAAGACAGCGGCTGCTTCTCTTGTCCACCTAAGACTTCTGTGGTGAGGTTCGGTGATAAAAGATCAGATGTCTGCTCTGTTCCTCTTAGCCTTCTGTTCAGGGAAGGCCAAAAGACCTGACCATGCCCGAAGTCTCCTTGTTCTTGACAACAAGCCAAAAGAGATGTTAGCTTATTGGGGGAAATGTGAGCTTTCCTTTTCCTTTATTCCATGCTTACCACCTTTGTACAGTATCAGTTTTGTCCATGTTGTTCCTCCTGCCTAGATGTCTTCCTAGGATCCCAGCTTCAGAGTTCTATCTCAGTCCCTCAGTAACCTAGGCTGTGCATAACCCTGGCACACAGCTTACTCCTTTCTCCCATGGCTTAATATTGGGGTTACTCCCTTTCCCTTGCTTGTACTTTGTAGGTGCAAGTCTCTCCACCTCATGGCCTCCTCAGTCCTCAGTCCCGCTGCCAAGTATTTCAAGTTTTGACTTTTTTATGTTGTCTGGATGCGATCTTGCTTTTCTTCCTCAGTGACAACTTATTCATGAGCAGAGCACCTGGTAGTGACCCTTATCTTTCCCCCTCGGTCTGAAGGGTACACCCTTGTATTTGTGTGAAATTTTAAATATTATTAATAACTGTAGAACAATTATCATTAATTAGGTACTAACTTTGTATAAGATACTAGGTTGGATACTGGACACATTATCTCATTGTACGCTAAATTATAAAATCACACCCTTAACAGACGATCTCAAGCCCAAAGAGTTTTGGATGCTTGCCTACGGCCACACAATTAGTAGGCTTAACCATATCTACCAGAGCCTGAAGCCTATCTTTTAATAATCACACCATGTTTTATATTCAAAATCTGATTTGATTCCTTCAATAATCTTATAAGGTAGCTATCATTATCCTTAAATTACAAATGAAGAAGAACAGGCCTAGAAAAGTTAGGTGACTTGCCTAAGGCAATCCAATTATAAAATAGAAAATTAGGGCATGAATACTGGTGTTTCAATTCTATGTTTAGCTCCTAACCCATTCAGGATGTCGAAGCTCCATGTGTTTTCCCCACTTTTTACCCCATGCCCCATCTCTGATATCATACCAGTTCAGTTCCATTTTCTTGGACTCATCTTTCTCATCTTGGGATGCCTTTCCTACTAAGAGTCACAAATGGAGTGTTTTCTAGAGACAGGAAGATCTAAAGAGTTCTATCTCAACCAGTTTTCTCTATGAAGGACCAAGAAAATGTCTGTGCAGGTTTGCTTTGTCACCATATACAAGAAATAGATAATCCTTGTAAAATCAAGTTGTGTTCTGTTTGAGAACTCAGGGAATTAATTGCATAATGAACCAGCCATTTACTTTGATGAATGGGTGTTTATTACATATTCACTGAACACATACATAAGTTTTAGGTACCATTTGTTCAGATGCAAATAACCAGAACACAGCAAATAGTTGCCGAAAATTTAGAAATAACCAAGCTGCAAACTCATTTCATCAAATAGTCAGTGGTTTGTGAGGGTAAGAGTGAGTGAGACACACTGAAGTTACCACTATGTAGGATTATGATGTGCTGGTTGACGTTTCTTAACTTGACAAGACCTAGATATATCCAGGAAGAGGGAATCTTCATTAAGAACATTCCTTCACAAATCTGGCCTGTAGGCAATTTTGTAGGGCATTTTCTTTATTAATGATTGAAGTGGAAGGGCCCAAATGACAGAGGGTTTTGTGACCCTGGGCAAGTGGCCCTGGATGGCATAAGAAAGCTGGCTGTGTTAGCCATATTCTATCTTGAGTTTCTGCTGTGATATTCTTTGATGATGGATTGTGATATGGAAGTGCAAGTCAAAATAAACCCTTTCTTCCCCAAGTGATTTTTGTCATGATGTCTATCACAGCAATAGAAACCTAACTAATATAAGCAGTGTTATCTATCTATCTATCTATCTATCTATCTATCTATCTATCTATCTATTTATCTTCCAAACTCACACTTTGAACATGTTATTCCTCGTGGTAGCATTATTTTAAGATTCTGGAAACTTAGACCACTGGGGGTGTAACCTTCAGGCTTATTTTGTTGTAAGCCTCTCTCTGTCTGCTTTCTAATGGCCATGAGGTTATCTGGCCCCCTCCACCATGTGTTTATGACCATGCTGTTCTGCCTAAGCACAGAAACCTTGGACTAAATCATCTGAAGCAACAACTAAAGTAATGTCTTCTTCAGGGGCTGGGGAAATGGTTTAGAAGATAAACACTTGCTATTTAAGAATGAACACTAGAGTTCACATTCCCAGAATCCATTTAAATGTTGGATGGGTATGGCATGGCAGGTACCTGTAGTCCAGGTACCTGGAAGGCAGAGACAGGGCTCCATAGAGCAAACTGTTTATCTATATTAGCTGAACTGGTGACCTGTTGGTTCAGCCATAGATCTCATATCAATATATAATATGGAGAACATTAATGGAAGATAATTGATGTCCACTTCTGATCGCCTCATGCACATGTACACAAATACATTTATACACATATATGCTACACACACACACACACACACACACACACACACACACACAAACACACACCATACCACACATGCATAAATGTTGAAAGTTAATATTTTCTCCTATTAAGTTGTTCTGTCAAGTGTCTTGAGGGCTGCAACTAATACATAAAGGTGCATTATATGGAGAATATCAAAGGTCAATGTGTCTAGTAGTCATCCCTCTTTTGCCAGTGCCTTGCATGGCACATAGATGCTCTCCATAGATAAGATGCAGGTGACTGAAAACAGCTTTGAGACTTCTTTGGTTAGGGATGGAAAAATTCAATCAAAAAATGTGAAAATGAAGTGATATTTAAATCTGTGGAAATGAGTAAGAGTTTGTTTTATAGAGAAGGTTAAAGTGAAAAAGACTATTCTATCTAGATAGAGGGAATGTGGCATTTTGAATGACTAGGACTCATGGGGACTGCAATTGGAAAGGAGCTGGGACAAGGTTATAAAGGGCCCTTGTTGGCATACTTTAGAGCTCAACTTTGCTTTTTAAGTGATGAGAGTCATAATATGTATTAGGAGGAACAGTGAAAGGATCATGTTTAAAATGAGTGTAAGAATGGAGGCAGGGCTCTGTGGGGCTGGGGGCCAGGTGCACTTCTTCACCTTGCAGTCTCTTCCACAGGCATGCAGGTGACACTTAGAAAGATGAAGCATGATTGATGAAGATGCTGTTCCCTGAGATGGGTATTTGGAATGAAGAGGAGTTGGAAGAGTGGGAATGAGGAGATTGCGAATTTCAAATATGTCACATGGATCTTGAGATGTCTTTGGGACATCCAGGTGGATGTACTTAGGAGACAAATATAGGACTGGATTTTTTGGAGAGAAGTGTGATCTAAGAGTTTATATTTAGAAATATCAGCATATAGGAATTTTATACTGTGAGAATGAGTGAAGTCACTTTTGGAGAGGCTTAAAGGGGCTGGAAAATGCCTTCTGGAAGTTAACCATCTCATAGACTGAGAAAAATATCCAGGGTATAGAGGTCCCTTTATGCAGAAACACCTTCTCTGAAAATGCTGAAAGGATTTATTTTTACCTCTGATTTGGTGGGGTGGGAAGTCCTGAGACTGTTTTCACTTAAGGAAGTGTGATTTGTTGCTTCATCCTGACTAATACCAGTAACATCAGTTTAGTTCAGTACTATGGCTAGAGCCACAGGTACATGCTTCTTTATCCTATGCTAGATACTTCAGGATTTACAAAAGGGGTGAATTCTCTGAGAGGAACTTCCACTGTTGAAGACAATAGTAACAACAGTATAAATGAATGTAATTCAAGGTGGAATAAAGGCCCATTTACATTGAGAAATTAAACATTGTAAGTGTTCAAAAGATGAATTAATTAATGCTTGCTGAGGTCAGGAAATGTTTAATATGGAAGATCATCACAAAGGAAAAAAACTATCAATAAAAATAGGGCTAAGTAATAAGGGAAATGGTAAAATCAGTAACAGAGGGACTAAATTAAGTTTAGGAGTAGGGCACCTCTGTGAAGGTAGTCTGCAGAGATGGATTAAGACCTTGAATGCCAGGGTGGAGGGATTGTAGTTTATTTCATAGTGTGAACAATCCAGGACCTCATTCAGTGATATTTCAGAGGTCAATACTAGGCCTTCCCCAGTGTTAGAACAAATGTGTCTTAGAAAGACTGTGATCTTTTTCCAAGGAGAAAGTTAATTGATTGGCATTACAGAATCATCATCTATGGCCGAGCCCAAATTGAAAATCTCCTTCCGAAGACAGATACTGTTTGTTTAGCATGGAGCCACAGCCCTGATTCCCATTTTCTGAGATCCAGATCTGAACTTTCTTAGCACACGATTCCCTCAAGGGGACTGCTTTTGCTTTTCTCGGGAGTCATTTGTTATCTTAAATATTGGCATCTTTGAGATAAGAGTTTTCTAAATCACATTTACAGAATGCTTGTAAACACTCCTCATGTTTAGAACAGCTTTCTTCATTGACCTTGTGCCATTGATGTGCTCCAAGCTACTTTAGGGCTTTAAATTCTCCACAACTTTGCCATGGAGACATCCTCCCAAGTCATAACTCTTCCCTTTGCCTGGGCGTAGGCCTCAAAGGTTTATGTGGTGGCTGGCAGAACCAGTCCAACAGGATTTTCAGTAAAACCTGAGCTGCCATAGGGATACAGTATTTCTTTTCCTAATTGCTCATAATTTCATCCTATTTCTTAGAACAGCAATTGAAGATGACATTACACTCCCTTTTATGTCAGTTGATGATGCATAATGGTCTCCGGGAACAACCAATGACTGTATTTACTAACACATTAAAAAACATCAATGTGTATTCAGGCCACAGCTGTTTTTCTCCACCAGTATTTTATGTGTGCATCAGATTGTGGAAGGTTGAAATGGGTTTCTACTCTTATAGAAAACACTTCCACCTCTGTAGGTAGGTAGGAGGTACAACTGAAGGTGTGTGAATAAACTGATTTGTTCCTTGTCTGCATCATGCCCTGTGGACCCTTGAACTGGATCTAAAAAAAATTATAGTCTGCTCTTCCTTGCCTTGCGCACACCCATGATCTAGTGCAGACCACACTCACCAGATTCCTTAGTCTTTGGCCTTTGCCTGGATTTGGCCAGTAGGATATAAATCAAAAGACCAGAGGATGTGGGGCAAGAAAAGCCATAGCATCTCTTTCTTGCTTTAGTGTACTGCATTTGTGAATTAGTTCTTTCTTAGTGTCTTACTGTCCCTGGACTCTGATAACATTCACTCTACCACTTGTTCCTTAGTCCTCTTTGCCCTGGAAGACTAATGGCTTCCTTCAGTAACTAAACCTTGACTACCTAAGTATCCTTCCTCATCCAGCTCTTGATAACCTCTTCATATAGGCCTAACACGTAAGCCATTTGGGATTAATTCTACTCCCATTGGAGTTATGATGGAAACACCAGACACCTCAGTACTCAAAGACGTTATTTGGCAAATGAGATATCTGTTCACCTTGGTGACAACTAACCTGGACCTTTCCTTCATGGGTATCAAGGGGCCCACTATGGAAATATCACTAGAAGTAATTAATTGCAGAAAATTGAGGCTTACTTCTTTTTTGAAAAATAAATGAAGCCAGAAAACTCTACTTTGAATGGAGACACAATATATTGTAGGTTTTATGTGCCTAGCTTATGGGAACATATAAAGTAATGAAGTCTCAGTGTGAATAATGTGTGCTCCACTGGAAGAAAGGTCAAGAGAAGAAGCATAGAAGATCAGCCTCGTGTGAACTAGCAAGAGCTAGTGCCACCCTTAATTTTTCCATTGTGATAGCTTAGCCAACGTATTGTATCTCAATGTTATCATTTTATAGGCTTGCCATGACTAATCAGAAAAAAGATCTTAATGTACTATATTAGTAAAAATGAAGGTTAGATTTTGTTGTTGCTTGTAGGCTTAGAGTTTTCAAAACCTACTTTTTTAATGGTTCACAACATTAACATTTACTGAGAAAAAATTTTAATTCCTCATTAAGTTTACATTGACACGTATGTGCTCTAAGATATAAGTACTACATTCAGAAATGTGTCTTCATATTCTAAGTTCTTTTTCTTTAACTTTTAAAAATTATTTCATTTATTTACACCCCAAATGTTGTTACCTTCACTGTCTCTCCCTCCTAGAGTTCCTCATACCATGCCTCTCCACTTCACTTCTGAGAGAGTCCCCCCCACTGGTAACCCCCTGCTCTGAGGCATGAAGATCTACAGATCTAGGCACTTCCTCTCCCACTGGGGCCAGACAATGCAGTCCTTTGCTACATATGTACCAGGGGCCTTAGAGGAGATCATGAATTTTGTGGGCAAATGGATAGAACTAGAAAATACCATCTTGAGTGAGGTAACCCAGACCCCAAAGGGCCTCCATGGCATGTACTCACTGATACGTGAATACTAGCCAAAAAGTACAGAATACCCAGAATAAAGCCAACAGAACATAAGAAGTTTAACAAAAAGAAATGCCCAAGTGAGGATACCTCAAAACCTCTTTTTAGTAAGGGTTCTCAAATGCTTCAGACCCCCTTCTAGCCCATTGTCCAAAGGTAGGGCAGAAAAGATGGTAAATAGGACAAGGGGATGTGGTCCTGTTTAGAAGTAGTTCTTTGGGGGTGATTCCAATCTCCATTGTTAGGATACCAGCAGTCCAGTTCATTAGTGTCAAGATAACAAACACATATCAGCAGCAGTTTCCCAATCTAGCAGAAACAACCAGACCTCTGCCGAATCAGCACCCCTCTCAATGAAGTTAAAGATCAGCAGACCAACAAAGTGTTGCAAGGCTAGCTATAAAAGCATTCTGTCACTGTCCATTGAGTCCTATTTATACTCTCTCCAAGCATCATGTGCTCTTCCACAGGTTGTAAGTCTGCATCACATGACATGACCAAAAACTTTCACTTCAGTTGCTAATGTGAAAAATATATGTAGTTTGGTGCCAAACATGGGTCATTGGAATCTAGAGCTGAGATGTCTATCAAACTTTTGCCTATTCAGTGTTCTGTATGCAGATTTTGCACCTATGTTTCTGCCGGCTGGGTTTATATTATATTATAATTTATATTATATTATATTTATATTAGATTAGTTCAGGGATAATTAAAAGTTTAGCAATATATTGGGTTAGACCAATACATATTTGGCTTTTCCTATTTCCGCTGGATGACAGTGATACTACTGGATAAGTTTTCATGTTCAGATTAAAAACTAAAGAGTGTTGGGCAATTCCCACCAGGCTACCCTAAAAAAAGTTAGTAGTTAAAAACTGTTCTGGGGCCTCTATTGTGACCAATAATTCCACAGCAAGGATTTAATAACAAAAGTACTTCTACTTTTCTCTTTCCTCTGACCCCAAGAAAGTAAACAGTTATGTCTTTGCCATATGTGGCCATCTAAGTCTCGATGGTGCTAAGAACTACTGAAGAAATACTTTCTTTTTCTTTGTCTTTCAGCCCTTAGAAAGGGCCAGGTGTGTTCTCATTTGGCATGGATGAGGAACCTTAAAGTCTGCTCTGGACGTGTAGTAGAATAGATGGAGGTTCTCAGTCTGGAAAATGGGTATAAATGGCAAGTTGTTCCACTCCAGGAAGACCACTGTTATAAAACTGCTTGGGGTTTAGTGAAGAAGGAGAGAACTTCTTTTATGGTCCTTAAATATTGAGGGAAGTGTCCTAGGGATCTAGGGTTATTACAGCAGCTAAAGGAGGAGAAGCTATTAGACCATCTTATTGATTAGGAGGCCACCCCCACTGGCCATCACAGTCAGGACTAGGCAGGAAATCTCAGGAGATAATGCTCAGGAAGAGCCCTAAACTTGGCAAAAGGCCTTGAGAAGCTCTGTACCTTTAAAAAAGGGTGTTAGTCTAACCATCTCTTACAACTTTTTAAAAGCACTAATAACATTTACATTTGAGATATTGCTGGCAGAAGATCCTAGACTTTATGCTTGATCTTTTATTAATGATACATTTTTATGTAAAATGCATAGAAAACTTGATCCTCAAACTCAACAAGCCTGGTTTTCTCCTATCCTTGTATTTATGTTGATTTTCTCTTAGCAGAACAAAACAAAACAAAAACCTCCCTTTGTCTATTCAATTGTTTGTTTTCTTAAGCCCCTAACTCAGTATTACCTCTTTCATGTAGCCTTCTCTGGAGATGTCTGCCTCTGGGGCTGATCACTAATGAACTCTGAAAGCGTGTATTGTCTGCATGCTGTTCCTGGACATTTAATCACACACCACCTTGTAACATTTCCAAGTTCGTTTCCTGTTAGGATTATTGAGCTTCTAATGTGATCATGTGTGCTGACTGAAGCCTCAGGTCCAGTGTGAAACACAAGCAGATGTTCTATAAATGTACACTGGAGTGATGAGTGCCTGCCATGGGCCAGGTGAGCGAGACTGGTTTACTTCTTATGTAGTAAGAAATGAGAACATGCTCAAACCACTGGTGCTTTCTAAGCACTAAGATATGATATTGAAAAGTCTCTGGTGTTTTTCTGCATCATCAAGAAGGGAGATGCTGTTCACGGATGTACTGTGATATTTTTGTCTTTGTAAATTTCAGAAAATTTTGCTGGAGCCTTCTCAAGTACATCTAGAAACACTCAGTTGTCAATCTTCTTTTGGGAGGATGGATCATGCCTGTCTACTGTGTGAGTTTAAGAGGAAATAAACTGTATAGACAATTATTTTTCTTGTTATGTACGGTTGTTACTATTGTTTGGGGGATAATTGCAAATATAAACAGATCAGCACCCTTAAGGGAGACAGGAGTTCTGGTGGACACACAGAGACCGGAGAGAATATTTTTAGGGAAGTCCACATGCACCCCCATCCAAGTCAGAAATTTGCAGCTCCTACTGGGATTTACATCTTGTAGCTGACTGAGTCAGACCACGGTTCAAGCTCCTACCATCTCCTTCCTCAGAGCAACTGTTCAGACTCTACTCAACTTCAGAGGAAAAATCCAGGCAGTCACTGTCAATAAAAACTTGTCTACTTTTCCTTTGATTGAATAGAAATGTATTGATCGTTTGCTGTGTTCCAGGTCTAAGAAAGCAAGGGAGAGAGGAAGCTTATTTTTGGCTCCAGTAAAAAGATATATTGGGAAGTATTAGTAAAACCACAGCGTGTGAAGTCAGAGATGAGACTTGGCATGCTAGAGTTTCAGATTCAATTTGCTGTTTATTTTGTGCTATTATTTCTTGAGCATTTACTATGTATGCAGAGGCTGTGGTACATTTTCACACACATTGCCTTGCTTTATTTGTATTGTATTCCTGTTATCCTTGTTTGTTGGTTCAACAAATCTATACTGAGCATCTATGATGGGCCTGATGATAGTCTAGGCTCAAGGAGTAGAACAAGGTGAGTTATGCACAAAACTCTACTTTGTTTGGACTTTATAATCTGGTACCTGACCTAGAAAAGTGAAATGCATAAAGAAAGTTCAGCACAGTCGTTAGTGATAAGGCATAGGGGAAAAATAAAGCAGGGGGATGAAGATAGGCATGGATAGCCTTGACAGAAGCTAAGTCTTTGCGTAGACATAGAGGAAGTAAAGGAATGGGGTGAGAGTCTGAGAAAGAGCATTGCAGATTGGCGAATGTTAACAAACGTTTGGAGAATAGTGAAGGGAAACTAGGTGCCTATAGAAGAGGGAATAAACAGAACACAGCACAGGGAGCTGTGGCCATGAAGGCCAGTCTACCGTGATAGGGAATCTGCATTTTGTAATGAGTGAGATGAGAAGCAATGGAAAGATCCCAGCAGAAATGACTCGTGATCTAGCTCAGCCTGGCTTTGGTTCAGTTGAAGGTGTGTGGAGAGATGAATCCAGTAGTCCACAAGGGCTATGTAGTTTTCATAAGAGAGCTTGCAGGAGACTTGAAGAAAAGAGGCTGCACTTAGGATGCATTTTATTTTTTGATATTTCCCTTTTTTAATGTATTTTTAAAAGTTAGAATATAAATATACCATTTCCCCCTTTCTTTTTCTTTCCTTCAATACCTCCCATGTCTCCTCTTCACAAACTCTCCCATGTCCATTCCACACCATCTCTCTCTTATATTGGTGGTCTCATTTGCTTTTATTATTATTGTTACATGATCTATCTATATCTATATCTATATCTATATCTATATCTATATCTATATATCTATATCTATATAGATGATAGATAGATAGATAGATAGATAGATAGATAGATAGATAGATAGATAGATAGATAGATGCATGTATATATAAATATGACCTGTTGAGGCTGTTTGGTTGTGTGTATGTACCTGATTTCAGTGCAGAAACTTCTTATTGAATAACCAGTTAAGGAGCTAATGCCTGTGAATTAGCTAATTCTCCTCCCTGCAGTCATAAGTTGCATGTACTTCTTTGTCTAGGGATGGGACTCCATGATATTTTCTGTCCTTCCACATTAGTAGGACTATGGACATTGCTGTTGTTCAGGTCTTATTTAGGTAGTCACTGCTAGCAGACAGCCTCACCAGACTTTCTGGTCTGGCTTACAGTCTTCCTGCTTACTCTTCACTGATGTCCTTGAGTCTTAGGAATAATAGTTGTGCTGAAAATGTATATTTTGTACCTAGGTTCCCCGTGATCGCTGCACTTTGTCTAGTTGTAGGTTTTTGTAATAGTCATCATTTGGTGTAAGAAGAAACTTGTAGAAAATTAAGTTTTAGACCACAGTTAGGAATTATTCTGGTCTAGTAAAGTGGCAATAGCAGGGTTTCTTCTAGGATGTATGATCTCCCTGGCCCTGAAGAGTTGGCTGGGTTTCAAGTACTGGTCATGATTTCCCATCTGTTGAATGGTCCTTAGTTCAATGAGAGAGCTGTTGGTTCCTGCCAAGCTATGAGTGACATGGTTGTACCTTTAGAGATATCCTGCCATGCTGGTCAATGCTGTGATTCATAAGCATCATAGATGAGTAGGACTAACTGATTATTTATCTCCCTTGGCAGCTAGTGTGCAGAGCACTTTCTAGTACTGTGGAAGCTAGACCACAGGAAGAACTTTATCTTAGCTCCATCCAGAATCACCCGAATTCTGTGTCCTAAGTGCTCTTTGTCTTTGGCAATAGGGGCTTGTCTTCCATTTCTGAGAGGCAGCCAAGGGCAACAGTTATATCTTATACTGTTTTAGGAGTCAGTTGGATTACTCTGACCAACTATTTAAGTAGAGGGTTCTCGTGCATGGGACTGGAGTTTTTGTTAGCTAATCTATGACTTTTCTGGGAAACATTGTAAGCCCAAGTGGAGAATATATTGGAATATTCTGTATTGACTTCAATCCTCCTCCCAAAATAGAATCACCTCTTATTCCTTTGAAGTATCTGTTAGATCAGATGCTGGGTTTAACAAAAGGATAATAATAAGGCTTTGTTTCCAATTAGCTGGAGGCATGGAAAGGTTAGTTTTCTGATTAAGAAAAGGATTGAGAGAGAAAATATTTAGAGGAAAAATTAGAAGTTTGTTCTTGATATGTTCAGTTTCAGATGTTAGCAGAATATCCAAGTATATGTGTGGAATGAATGATGTACAAAAATGGGATTTGGGGATGAGCTTCTCATTAGAGATTCTCATTAAATTAAACATGACTAATACTTAGATGTGGCTTACCACCGTCACCCTGAGTAAAATCACCTGGAGAGCAAAGGAACTAAGGCTTACGGCCATTAAAGGATTTACCGAAGATGATTTATTGACAAAATTAGAGAGTGAGTGAGGACTTAAATTTTGGTCCATCTGACCAATATAGTGCCCTGTTTGCTCTGTTGGATAATAGTGAATAATTTTCCTGGATTTAACTGACCGGTGGTGAGTGGTGGTTATAGAAGAGAATGACCACTAGAATCTGGAGGAGTTCAAAATTGAGAAGTCAAGATTTCTGTCCATTCTTTGTCTGATGTGGATCAGCACTAATGACTTTTTTATTTAAAAGTATGTTGTGATCCTGGCTTCTTTCCTTCCTGTATCTATTCACTTACTGTGGACTATCCAGTTTTGTCCTCCAGTGAGATGCTGTAGGCTCGGCATGAGCCAAGGATGGAGATATGCTCTAGTGGATGGGCTTCGTTTTCCATTTGCCTTTCATTGTTATGAGGACATCAGACCTGGTCTAGAATGATGTTTCCAGAAGAAAGACAAGAACCACATGGATGAGAGACCATTTCCACCATGGAACCTTGTATAAATGGGCTGATCTAAATTTAATCAGGCAAATAAAGCCAGATGAGGTTGTCACTGTCCACCTAGGTCAGGCAAGCTCAGCCTGGATTAGATGGTTGCAAATCAGAGCTGTCTTAAGCTACCATGTTTAGAGGAATGATTTGTTAAATTACTTTTTGGCAGTAACAGACTGATACTAAATCCTGAGGGGTACTTTTAGAGATGTTGTGTCATGGGAGTCCCATAGCAATATTGTGAAGTAGAAGTAATTTGTCCCTTTTTGCCTCCAAGTTGAATAGTCTCCTGACTTGTCCAAAGGTGTGGATCTAGTAGGTACGAGCAAGAATGTAAGCTAAGATCTGCTTCTGATGCAGTCTCTTGACCTCTTGAGGCCACCACTTCATCTTCTCTGCTAATCAAAGAGCCAGAGATTTGGGGAGACAGCTTGCTTTCCGGAGACTAAAAGCAGCAGTTTCTGGGTCAGTTTAGTGTCCGGACCTATGTAACCAGTTCTTGATTATTTTATTGTCTACTAGTAATACCCACAAGTATACACATTCTCCTGGGGGAATCTAAATGCTGCTGCTTTCTTCCCCCTTAGATGAATCCGGTCAGGATAATGGCAAGATTTAAAGGATATTTCTGCTCTGACCTAAAGAAAGAAACTAGGTATGGTGATAATCATGTACAGTCCTTATTTCCATTCTGAATTCCAAGAAGCAGCTTATGAGAAATAAATGCACAGTGGTCTGGCCACTTTGTAATCCATCATTTCTGACAATTAATGCTCTTTGAATTCCTGCCCTAGAAAGAGTGAGTAAGGTATTGCCTAGGGCAGCTAGTATTTCTCTTTGTATTTATGGATGCTCCAAACCCAAGCTTCCAGATAAGTGGCAAAAGCTTGCTATTCTAAACAGACAATACTAAGGAAGGCAACTTTTGGTGGCTGTGGATGGCAGTGCTGGGTGAGAGATCTTTCCAATTTCTATTCCATTTTCCTAAGGAATTCCTCTCCATGCTTGCCTTCCTACTTTTGCTTTTTTCACACATTCTTCACCCTAGTGAGTGACCATTCACTCTATACAAGAGGAACAGAAGAAGATTCCTTCTTTTAGGCGTTGTGTCTAAGGAAGTAGAGAACGAATCTAAACCAGAAACAACATATTCGTATCACACAATTACACACAGATAACAGAGTGGACATGGAGGTGCAGGTGGGGCTCCATGAAAAGATATCACTTCAGCAGTCATCCACACAGGCCAAAGGTGAGCCATGCAAATACCCAGGAGCACTCAGGACTTGCCTTCTGTCCCTGCTAGGTCAAGTTGAATCATATAGTGAATGAGCTTAGAGGGAAGTGATGGAAGATGAATTCAGAGAATTAATGGAAGACTGAGCCATCTAAGCCTTGTAAGGAGTGGGGTGCTAAGCCAGAGGAGCGACATGATTTGCTTTGGGTTTTATTGGGTTTTCTTACCTGACCATTTATATATACCTTACTTGGGCAGTAGTCTGAAGCAGGTGAGCCAAAATTCAAGTGTATTTGTTAAGAGGGAAGCTTTAGCCATGGGGATAAGGATGCTAGTGATGGAGGCAGGGTAGAGCATCAAGATTCTACAAACTGAGAAAGAAACCCTCAGATTTTTGGGTGGGGATGTATAAGAAGGAAGAATCTGGTTTACAGACCAACAAAAGGGTATGCATCCTCTTTAAGGGTTGGTTCCAACACCTGCAACTCCTTACAAATATTTCTGAGTACTCTAAGAATTTTTATTTCTTTTCTAAACAAATTGCTATCAACAACCCACTGTCACTGATTTAAACTGTGTATGTGTTCTGAGTATAGTTATAGTGGACTTAGGGTAAAAATTAGAGTTATCAAATGAGTTGGCTGGTGTCTTTTTTGGCCTATTAGCATGCAAATTATGCACTGGTAAGAAACAGTTCTTCTGGTGTTGGTAGACCTGGGCTCTTGATTGACAAAGGCTTACTGCTTGGGTGGACAGACTCCAGGGAACTCAAGCTCTGAGAACTGCAGACTTACGACTTTAGAAGCCAGAGACTTCTGCCTTTAGTTGTTCTGGCTAGAGGTTTATTACTCAGGGATTGGATTGACAGTGGCCTAGCATTCTGCAGTATGTGAAATCTTCAGCTGCCAGTAGCGTCAAGCAAGAGCAGGAGTCAACCAGCAGCAGCTAGCACAATAGCAGTAAGCCTTGTGAGTTAAGATGCTGGCCTTTAAAGGATGGAAGCTCCTTGAACCCTTTCTAATGATAGATCTAAAGTTCATCACCTTCAACTCCTCATAGCCTTCCATCTTCTATTTCCATCATCCTTTGTCATGTCCATTCCTTTTTGTTACCTACCCTTGGTCAATCTCTGGAACTTCAAGGCTGCTTCCTTGCTGTTACTGATGATGTCACCATTGCTACCACTTTTGCTACTGCCATTTCCTCTTTCTGATGTCATCTCCGGTCATGATAAAGATTCCAAGAAGACAAGAAAAGACCGTTTGCAGAAGGCTTCACCAAAGGTAGCACAGGAGGGTATGTGCCAGCAAATACTCCATTGTCACATGAAACGGACCCTTCTTGTCTCCCACCCCATCTTCTGAGAGACTTCTCTAAGCCCTAGGTAGACCACTGAAGTCATTGTTCATCTCAAGAGGAACTGGGGGACAGTGCTGTTTCTTTTCTTGCTGGAAGCTGCCTGGAAGCCTCCATGGAGAAAGAAGGCTTTCCCCTGTTTTCTCTTTACCGTATACTACTATTGGCTGCAGCCACCCATGAGCCTTTATTAACCATGCACTTCTAAGCAAGGAGCACTGACTTCCCTTTAATTGAGGCATAATAATTAGAACATTAGCACATTAGGAGGGTGAGACAGCATGTTTAGCTTCTGTGATTAATTATGTGAGGATTGTAATAAGTTGTTAAGACATTAATTATGCTGGCATGTTTACTGCTTTAGGTTGTGCTGGCAGCGCTTTGCCATGGCAGGTTGTAACATGCCTATGCCATCGAGTGTCAAAGGATGTAGTCTTGACCCTTGGGATTGGATTCCCAGGCAAGCGTCTGTGGAGCACCACTGGCCCATCTGCATGGAGGAGCCTAAGTGTGTACCTGCTGCCATTCTTCCTGCTCATGTGACGATCTGAGGTACAGAGGATTTTTTTTTCTTTTTGTCTTTTTTGTCACTTTAAGTGAAGCAAGACATAAAGGTCTGCAAGTTCAATACTTTTTCCATATTAGCACTCTAAAAACATAAACTATAAAACATATCATGGATTGGAAATTCAGGCTTGTGAATCTTTGTCTTGGGCTCCCCATTAAGGCCAACTCTCTGTTATGAGGGCAAAAGAGCTAGCTGTGTGAAGGAAGAAGAGAGGACCCTGAGTAGGGAGAGGCCAGCACTGAGGACAGAAGACTCTGGTCCTTCATTTCTGTTATCCCTACCATAAGGTATGTTCACCCATGTTGGAAAAGTGAGAACTCAGGCCAGAGTATGCAAAGTAACAGAAACATATGACTGGCTTAGGTGGTAGGACTTCCATTAATGGAGATGCTCAGTCGTGGGAGCTTGTGGCTCTAGAAGTCATTCACTCATCATTTCAGGATCTGTGTAGAACCTTCCTTGGGATGGAAGTGCCAGTCTCTTTTGAGAGGAAATAAGGAATGATGGCAAAAAGAGAGGTGGGCAAGAAGGAAGGAGGGCCAGGAGAAGAGGGCAAAAGGTAGAGGGGGAACGGAGAGGGGAGGAGAATATGGAGTGAGGAGGAGTAGACAGAAGGAGGAGGGGGACATGGAGGAAGGAGAAGGGCGTGGAGAGAGGAGGGAACATGGAAGGGGGCATGGAGGGAGGAAGAGGGAATGGAGAGAGGCAGATATGGAGAAAGGATCAAGGGAGTATTGGATACAATTTAAGGCCTAATTCAGAAGAGGCAAATATTAAATTTCAGTATTTAGCTAAATCCAAAAACTACTATCAGAATGCCTTTTAGGTTATAAGACTAAATGTTAAAATTTATTTTAAAAGTTTAGTTGTCCCTAAGATATTACTATTATAAATCTTAGGAGTCAAATTTTTAAATTTTAATGTCATAGTCAGAAAAAAACAAATTCTTTGCTTTGCTTGCCACTGGCTTGGCTGTTAGCTCAAGGATGAACACCACCCAAAAGTCTGGATCATGCTCAACAGAGGACAGTTGAGAAACAGGCATTGCAGCCTAAAAGAAATTAAATATACCATCAGTGCCTTTCTTCAATATGATTAAGCTTAATACCATAAATGCGAATGCTCTTTTAAAAGATCTTCAGCTATGCTTGGAGATCTCTATAGTTCTGCCTTGTATTGTTATTGACACGGAAATACATACTGGTAATGGCAAGTAGGCAGCAATGGTTTATTTAACATTGTCTTGGTAATAGCCTCTTGCTAACTCTCCACTCCTTTTCTTGTTTCCCATATTTAGCAATTTGCAAGTTCTAAACAGTTTAGCTCAGAAAATGAACAGCTTTCACAATCACCAGTAATTTTGGTAACGTTTTATTCCTGTGATAATAAATGCATATTTAGACTGTAATTGAGGTAGAATTTCAGCACATAAAGATTTTCACTCCAAGGTCCTTATGGAATATGATTCTATATCTGAAAGTAAATGATCACACATTAACTACAAATTCAAATGACATGCCTTATTTATTTTACTAATCAGGTTACCCTGGCTGGAAAAACTAGTGACCCGCTTGAATACCCCATCACTGATCACATGTAAGGTCAGCAGTCCCAGAAATGATGTTGAAATGTACCTTAGTTGCCTTGCCTCCAAATAGCTACGGCTCAGATTGAATGGTGTATATTGGTCCAGCAAGGAGGCTGAAATCTGCTTTTGGCCTATTCCAATCTCATTTGTGAAAAGGCAGCTGCAGCAGCTTTTAGATGAGTCAATGTTCCATTGGTTATATTTCAGGGTCAGGTTTGTCTGGGTAGTGTGTGGTAGATACTATGTGTGCTGGGAACTGGTATACAGACCATACAGAGTCATGCTAGAATCCCATTCTAATACCCCTCTGCCCCAGCTTCTTACCATACTGACCAGAAAATAGTAGCGAGGAAGATGCTTGCCCATCCCTACCCAGACCTGGTGAGAATGTGGGCTTTTGCAGTCCTGGGGTAACTGATAGGGCAAAAAGGATTAAAGAACCATTGGAGAAAATGAATGTTAAAGAGACCAGACAGAAAATCTTCCCCTTAGGGGAAAAACCTGCAGTAAATGGAGAACTGTTTTTCTTTTTACCTCCTGCCCCCTCCCTTTTTAGCAGCTTTTAAGAATGGAAAAAAAAAAAAAAAAGAATGCCAATGTCCAAGCTTTGAGTGAGTCCTTCACAGCCTGCTTACCTTGTAGGCTTTTAGAGGTTGCCCTGTCAGGTGGACCAGAGGCCTCTAGACTGCAGATCAAAAACTGGGGTCCAGGTGAGGGCCTGGTGGCTTTCAGATCCCTCAGAAGCTACATTCTGTCTCAGACCAAAGCTCCAACCAACCTCCCTGTATTTTTTGGCTCCTTATTCTACACAGAGCATTTAATGTAGCTCACTTCAGTTATATCAAACTAGACTATCACCCAAACTCAGAGGTGGAAGTTATCATTATTAAATGCACTTCAAGCTCGTACATGTAACTGAGTATAGCAAGCATTAAAAATTAATGCCTCTAATAATAAAACTCAGAAAACAGTGCTGTTATGACTAATTGTAATTTATTGCAAACTGCTGGTGTGCTAAATGCTCAGAAGGATATGAAGGTAAATAAGAGCCATCATTGAGTGACTGAACAGGTTGAACAGTTCCCCCATTATTGTTGTTGCTTGAATACGATACATACTTGCAGAGCTATTAGCTCCTGTCTGGTTATGGAGCAGATATGCCCCTTTAATGGTGGGTGAGAAAGAGTAAGAAGCCTTGAACCATTTAAAGGGGTGATGATAACTACTTCCTTTTGAGGTCCAGGAGGTTATCATTTTCAAGGCTGATAGCAAATAGCGTCATATTAGTTATATTCTTAGGCATGCAGCAGTTTCTCTAGGTAATAAGCCCCCTGAGACTTAGACTATCTTATTTCTCCCAGTGACTATCACAGTGTCTTAATTTGGTTTATTCTTAGAGCTTTTAAAGTGAAAGACTGTGCATGTGCTTGAGTTTATGTACACGCATCGTTTAGCTCCTGCCAAATTATTCACTCTTTGACTTAAGACTTCTGCAGCTACTGTTCAGGTCTTCCATTGCTACAATTACTTAATTGACTGACTATTAAGTGATATTAACTCCTTTACAATGCTGACATTCTTACATATTGATCAGATATATAATTCTGTATTAAATTTCATCTATTAGTTCATTCACTCATCACCAAATAGTGATTTTTTTACTTGATATTTAGCACTATTTCAAGTATCAGGGACACAGGAACAAACCATAGAGACAAGCATAGGCTACAGGGTATTTTCTACTAGGATAAACAATAATTAATATAAAAAAAAAAGGGTAGGATAAAACCAGGCCACAATAAGGGCTGGATGTTAAATTATGTATAAATTTATGGATAAAAAATAAAAGGATGACTAGCCATGAAGCATCTTCCTCATTGTGAGATTGGCAACAGCTACTGGTGCCTGGGCAGAATGCTTGTGGATAAATCATATAGCCAGCTAAATTTATTCTAATTTATTTATTTACTCATTTCATGATTAAATTGTCATTTCCTGAGCCCATGAGTATGGAACCCTGCTCTGAGAATGTGGAGATGAATATGATATCATCCCTGCCTTTGAAAGCTATAACCTGCTGATGGAGAGACCAAGAGAGATTTTAATTACAGTAGATTCTGATGAGCACCTGCCTAAAGAGTCAGGATTATGGCTTACTTTGTTCCTGGTCCAGGGTCTTCATAGATCACTTTTGGAAAGATAGTAAATAGAGTGGGTAGATTGGAAGTCACAGATAGGGAGTAGAAAGTGAGCTGATATCCAGAGAGACAAGAGTTACTGCACTCTTGAGTAACTTAGTGCTTTAAATAGGGTTCTGGTCAGGGGCTGTACAGCAGCCTCGTTCTTCATTTGAATTTACTTCCTGCAGAATTAATTGCTGAAGTCTTTCAGAAAGCAGCAGGGAAGTAATACTTGCCCAGAGATGTTCTGATTTAGTGAGGTTTATACTTATGACGTATTTCTGAGAGAAGAAATCAGATTTTATATCTGTCCTATTTCTCATTGAATCTGTTAGAGTACTTAATTTACATACACATACACACACACACACACACACACACACACACAAATATATGCATTTGGTTGCTTGACTGACTTGAAATCTAGAACAGAAGAAGGAGGAGGAGGAGGAGGAGGAGGAGGAGGAGGAGAGGCTGTGCTCTCTGTCCCCTAAAAGAAGATGTGCCACAGGAATGTCAAAAGGCAGTTTAAAGGAGAAATGCTGGCTTATGCGTGCCTCTTGGTTATTGCATATAAATCGCTTCCTTGCTTCAAAGATCTTGTTCCACAGGGACCAGCAAGTGACTGGCTGAATATCGCTGGTCCCTGTGCTATGGAGTGAATTGAGTTCTTCTCCCTGAGTAGTGGGGCGATTGTGTCTAGAATACCAAACCCAGGAGGTGGGCATTAATTAGGACTAGCGGCCTATAATTGGAGCTGCATTGCCTTTATTCCTCCTTCCATTCTCCAGCCTGTCAGAAGACTCATTTTCACTGAAGCGTCATAATTAACGCCAAGCCTAATGTGAAAGGCAGATGAAGTTGAAGCCCAGAATAGCTCCGAACTACCCAAGGGTACACAAGCAGGGAGCAGGCCTGGGCAAGAGGAGGCTGGCACTGCATTTGACCTCCAAGTGCTTTCTTTGCATAGAGGGAGCTTTGGGTCAGCCCTGTGAACTTCCCTCAGACTGTTAGAATGAGTACCCTGAGATACCCAACTCTTCACAGTGGGCTGGGGTCACCGAATCCTGGGCTCAAGGAGTCTTGGAAACCTCATATTACAAGTCTCAGATGGCCCCCATTCTCCCTCTTCTTCTTTGGAAGAACAGGTTTTTCTTTCTCAGGAGACTAATACATTTTTTGAGGGGTGTGGAAATTCAGGGACCTGGGAGTCAGGCCAGTAGGTGTAATAATGTCTGCAAAGTCTCCCCTCACCCTCCCCAGAGTGCCTTGGAAGAAAATTCCAGGTATTTCTCTTATTGCTGCTGCTCTTCCAATTCCCCTGAACTCGGAGAACCCATTTAAGTGATTACTTCATGAAGAGGCTGGTGGAAAAGTAGGACTAATCTATTTCTTGCCTTGGCAGCTCCCACACAGCAAAGGACCCTAGCTGCACTATGATCGCTATCATATCCCCACTCTTTCCTCTCGGTTCTGCTCCATACACAATGAGCTATCCATCTCCCAGGAAGACCAAACTTGGTGCACCTTCCAGCAGGTGACTTACAGCACCTCTCACCCATGTGTACAAATATTTACCTAATTCTGTAACACCGGGGGATTGAGAGAAAAGTAAGAGAAGGCTAACGAACCCACCTCACATCAATTCTAGGCCACTGAGAGAGAAAATTGTAATGTGATGATAGCCTCAGCATCCTAAACTAGACTTCCTTAAGGACACTTAATTTAAGTACAAAGATGGAATACCAGTGGCTTAATTTTCACCCTGAGCCGTTCATTGGGAGAGAATGCTTAAGTGTGTACAGTTCCCTTTCTCCTAATAAAGTAAACAATACTAACAAAGGTCTGCCATGTGTTGCTAAATGTACAGAGATAAAAACTGGTGGTTACTGGTAGGATAGGGGAGTGGTTGACATGTTATAGATGCTGTCTCAATAAACATGTGACTATAGGGTGCAAACTTGACTTGGTAAGCCCTGGCCATGAAGCCTCCTCAGGTATAGATAGGGAATGACATCAAGGTTTTCACCACCAGGCACAAACTGACACAGGCTTGCAGATACTAGAGTCACCTATAGAACATAGATGCTTGGTTCCGGAGACTCTTTCAATGCCTTAGTGTTTGTTTCTGTTTGTGATCCTCCCATTTGAACAGTGATCTACAGAATCATTAAGCAGCTTCATTTGAGAGAGTTCTTGGTATCATTTGTATTTTCATCTTGACACCTAAGCATTGAGGCATTTATGGTCAAATATTAGTAAATCCCTCAATCTTCATCAGGAAGCTTCTTTCTGAGGTGGATGCAACTAATACAGATGCCCACAACTGGGTGGCATGCCCACAATAAGAGACTGGAGCGATCAGCTCTACATGGGACATCTGTGTAATACCTCCTTGTCCAAAGGCTCAAGGTTTATCATAGAAGAGGGGGCAGAAAGATTGTAAGGTAGTGTATGTCTGCCACAAGATGGTATGTACTGGACATGGCAGGACAGTTATACACATGAACTCATGGTGGCTATGATTGCATGCTCTAGACATACACAAAATCAAGCCCATCTGAATCCAAACATTGATGGTGGATGGGCTATAAAGTCTCACTCCTAGCTGTGGATCTATTGGCAACTTACATTGTGTCTGTTCTCAGCAGGTCCCCTAGGGCTACTCACACTCCAGTTGAAAGTCTTATACCCATGCATGTACAAGCAGTACAAAGTGGGAACAGTGGTTTAAAAGCAGATCATGTGTTAGTTGGAGGGGAAACGTGATGGGGTATGGGATGCATATGGGAGGACAAGTAATGCTGAATGAATTTGTCTAAAATAAATTATATGCATATGTGAAATTTATAACAATAAAAGGTGTATTACGAAAAGAATGGGCCTAAATTATTATACAGCCAAACTCCCCCAAACATTTGTTAATTCACCTGGGGCAGATGTACTTGTGAATGGTCTAAACCAAGTGTAGTCAATGTAAATACATTCTGGTTAGAAAGGGAGTGTTACTACATGTCTTGAGCTGGCTGGGTTTATGTAGCCAGGGAAGAAGATAGTGTTTAGCTCCCACACTGGCTGCTGTAACCTTTCTGAACCTGATCTGAGTAGATAAATCATGGCCTAGCTGCTTTATTGCTTGAATGTTATATCTGCACATAACTCAGTGTTCTGGATTTGAAGGTGACAAGAAGACTCTCTGAAGAACATGGTGTTATTCTCTATACACTGAGCCACTGAAAACAGGCAGGCTCATAGAGCTGTGCATTTCTCTGCTTTTTCCACTAGAATTCTTGGATGGGTTGTTAACTATTATTTTTTTGTCCAGCCTTTAAAAAAAATGTGAGAAGCAGAACAGTGTGTGAAAATCAACCACTTTCAGCGATCTGTAAATTTTATATAAATAGAAACCAGGTAAGACATGGGCAGAGACCAGTGTGATCGGCTAGCAAGATAATTGAGATGGATTTTGGGCACCAGGCTAAAATCGCTTAGAAAGACCTTAGTTAGGTCTCAGATCCATTGTTTAAGTACCCATGAGACCCTGGTGAAAGTGATGTTATCCCTCTAGCCTCATCTTCTTAGTCTTTCAGATGGGGAGAAGACCTCACTGAAAGATACAGACTCATTTTTTTATTTTTCTTTTGCTGAATTCATACAATCAGGCCAGTTCCTCTTTCAGTTCTAAGAAGGCTGTTGGGGTTCCCACAATTACATAATTACACACTGATATCTGAAAGAAAATTCAGGGAAGAACTGTATTTCAGAGTCTAAGATGTGATTGACTGTGAAATTGTTTATTATTTTATACATCATCATTACAGGAATGATACTACCAAGTAGATCACAACACACCCTTTGTTATAAAATGCATCCTGAGTTATCTGATTGAGAAAATGCATTATATGAACCTATTTTAGGGGGATGTCTCTAAGAAATGATGAGCAGTTTCACCATACCACCCGCGCTCTGCCAGGAGACTTTCTATGTGCCAGCCATTAAACCAGGTCCTGAAAAACTGCTGTTTCTGCCCTATCCCATGTGCCCTCTTCTTCTCCTGTCTTCCCAGCCCTTGGTTGTCCATGCTTCTACAGCTACTACCATAGGACCCTGGGCATTTCTTTGCAAGTCTGGCCTACTTTTCTAAGTCTCTGGATCTTTAATCACTTCTGCATTTAGGTCACATACCATGC
This sequence comes from Mus pahari, assembly GCF_900095145.1. NCBI lineage: Eukaryota > Metazoa > Chordata > Mammalia > Rodentia > Muridae > Mus > Mus pahari. Next base: position 130,886,193 of record NC_034594.1, read on the forward strand.
CAGCTTTGGAGGCAAAGCTATGCCAATGCAAACAGAGAATGGGAAGAGATGAGAATATATTCTTCCTCGGGTTACCCAGTTATGACTTACTGTGAAGCATGGATGAATTTGAAAGATTAAGGTCTCATAAAATGTAGCCAAGGCTGGCCTCAAACAGCACAGAGCTGAGGATGACTCTGAGTGTCTGATTCTCTTGCCTCCACTTCCCAAGTCCTTGGACTTACAAGGCTCTATCCATCACTGTACCTGGTTTTTATATAGTACTGGGGATGGAAAGCAGCACTCTTTGCACACCAAGCAAGCATTCTGCTAGCTGAGCTACATCCCCAGCCCTGAAGCATGGGTGCTTGAGATAACAGTCTGGACATTTATCAGGGAGCCGAGCAGCTTTCTGAAACAGTAACCAACATGGAGGAACAACTTCTAAAGTCTGTTTTTCATTACCGCCTGTCTCATTTTCTTCTCCCTTCCCTCTTTGGCTTTGGTATCACGCTTCTTTCTAGTATTAAAACCTAAGCCTTCCCTCAGACTGTTTTCCAGAGCGACAGGATAATGTAACCACAGTCATACCATACCTATGAAGATTAATCCTAGTTAATGGAGGGAGGAACAGCTCTCAGAAGGAAACCAAGCTCTTCCAGCTTAGAAGAGAAATGACCAGGCAACCTGGCTATTGACTATATAATCACTGGTGTCTGATTAGTACCTTCCCTGCTTCACTGGGCTGTTAAAAGAGTTAAATCAGATAATGCGTGTGAGCACGCTTGGATAACAACAAAATAAGCTATAAGTCATTAGACTTACAACTGGTTGCCAGGTCCAGAACCTTACAATTAACTCACTCACTTGGCAAAAGTTCTTTAATGAGTACCTGCCTCGTGCCAGCATGTGCTAGCAAAGGTAATTTGGTAGTTCTTTCCCAGTGGAAGGTTTTCATTTCTAGGGAGGGACAAGCAAGTAATTTGTATGTATGTGATGGCAAATATTTTAGAAAAACCCAGAGGGGGAAACAAATGAGTCGAAGCTGGGTCCTACTTGGATGCCCAGACAGCTGAAGTGCTGTATAAACTAGAACTTGAAGGAGGCAGGCATGTGTGAGGTACAAAGTATATAGCCAATAGTGAAGTATATAGCCAATAGTGAAGATGGGAGATGGCCCGGCCAGACTGAGAAAATCTGGTTAGTGACATATGAACTCTAGAAAGTTCGAACTTACTCATTAAGGCAATGAGGATCCCCTAAAATGTTTACAAAAAATCTCTTCAGTATTGGTAAAATGGCTGGATTTGAAGAGGGAGCCTAGAAAGACTCTATGGGAAATAAGCGAATTGAGATTACCACTGTGCATTGCAGTATGCCCTCTTAATTGTTTCATTTAGTTTTGACTTTTTCTTAATATGAATCTTCTTAATAATGTAGTGTTTCATGAATATCATAGACTTCACATATTTCCCATATAGCAGACCTTGAAAGGAAAGGCTAACATTTTCAAAGGAAGAGTGGAAGAGATTTTTGTGTCTCTCGCCTCACACAATCATATGCTTGGTGGATCTCACTTTTCTTCTGTCTCTGCTGTTAGTTCTGATTAGATGGTGGAGTATTAATGAGTGCCAGGTCAGTACTGTGACTCACCAAGGGAGCCAATTACCCACACAGAGAGCACCGCAGACTTCATCTTTATATTTGGCTGATCGCCTGAAGCCAGAGACTACTGGTTACAAAATATACATAGGGATATCAGCTGGCTCACTCACTCGTTTATCTTCTGGTTTATTTATTCACCGGTTTATTGTTGTATTTTTTGTCTTTGTCAGCTCAAGCTGCTGTAATAAAGGACCACAGATTTTCTACCAAGTCTTCTCAAAGGAAGGTAGACCACTCTGGCCTAGGAAAGCTCCTACTCCCCCCCCCCCCCAAAACAAAGGAAAAACGTCCCGAATTCCCAAGGCTATGGTGAGTTTGGAAGTCCCAGTGGCTTCGGAATCTTTGGGGGCATTTAGTGCTGCTGCTCTTTTCCTTGAGGAATAGCACACATTGGCAGCTGAATAGCTCTATGGTTTGGTGGAAAAGAACCCAAGAAATTCAGTAGCCTTCCTGCATTGCATTAAGCTCTCTCTGTCTCTAGAGTTAGACTGGGCAGGCTCTTTGGTGATATAACTTTGCCTTTACTTCTGGCTTCTAATGAAAGGACCCAGTAGATTGGCGAGCCACATCTATGAGTTTGTCAAATGGTTCAGCTTCATCTTAGTATTCTCTTCAGACCAAGATTTCTCCTGCTTTGTAGTATGGTTATGATTAAAATTTTGCAAACATTCAAGTATTTGTTAATTTTTGCTTAACAATTTCATTTTAAAAATTAGCATTTGTTTTATTATTAACTAGAATTTCATAACAGAGGGCTATATTTCCATAATTCCTACCTCACACTTAATCTCTCTCAACTCTTCCTGCTCTCCCAACTCCTTGTCAGTTCCTGGCCTGTTCTTTAGTTGTTATTGCTATGTACACACACTCACACACACATATGTATACTCATGTAAATAAATATAAATATGACCCACTGAGTCCATTTAGTATTACTAATATGTATATGTGTTTAGGAATCCAACCCTATTTGGGACTGGATAACTCATTGCAGGCTCATCCCTGGATTAAATAGACTTTCACTTTTAACAGGCAACTGTCCTGTTGTCAGTTGTGCATGTCTTGTTAAGGTGACTGAAGGCAATATGCAATCTGACAAGGGATAAAAAGAATTAAAATTTCCACCCAACTGTAAAGCTTACATACTACAACAGTGATAAGCACAATAAAATATGCTCAAGTGTGCAATAGTAGCACTTGTATCTTTGTAGTAACCAGCAGCGCCCTGGGTGGATCTAAAGGCCAGCTCCATCACTACTTGTGGTTAATAAGACCATAGACCTAAAAAGAAAACCTACTAATGTCGTGTTCCTAAAACAATGTAATTCCCATATGTGTTCTAAACTTCTAGCCTTATACCCACAGATAAATGTAGCACTCACACTTTATCAAAGACACTTTAATTAAAAAACAAAACAGAACAAAACAAAACAAAATGTGTTAATGATCCCAGGAAACCCCCATGGGTCAAAATACACAGAACAATTGATTGTGGGGTTCCAAAGCCCAATTGACACATCTACACCAAAGTTCCCATGTGTAAGGGTCAGAGAGCATTCAGAGGCGAGGACCGTGATGGCTACCATGAGATAGCATCTTCTATATATGACAGAGAGCCATACTTGTGAAATATTAACAATTCCCTTTTCAAATTGTCTTCCGCCTTACAATAAATAATCAGGGAGAAGGAAGCTGTTCATTCAACACTTTGTTTTGAAAGCTGTTCAGCTTAATATCTAATTCCATTATTTGCTGGAAACACTTGAAATAGTTCATCCAAGTTCTTTTTTTTTTCCCCCGTTGTATTATAAAGCTCACCTCTTCTCTATTTATTGATAGCATGTCCTCAGTTTAGTCTGATACCACACAAAATTGGTTTTTTACTGTTCATAATGCTAGCATATGTCAAAAAAAAAAAAAAAAAAAAAAACCCTTCCAATTTCTACTACTATCCAATTCCAAAGTTGCAATTATTTTACCAGGTACTTGTAACAGCAATGCTCAATTCGCATACCCAAATGTGTGTTAGTCGTCTCAGGCTGCTATGCCAGGACACCACAGACTTGTGATTAAACAAATAATACTCATATTCATAGAGACTCAAAAGTCTAAAATCAAGAAACAAACGTATTTCCTTCCTGGGGAGGGGTTCTCTCCCTGATTATAGACAGCTAGCTACCTTTGTCTGTGCCCTAAACATGTCCTTTTCTCAGTGCCAGAGGAAGAAGAGCAGACAAACTCTTCATTGCCTTTCTTCCTAAAAGGGCACCAATGCTATTAAGCGCCATAGCTTAGAGTTATCTAACACCAAAGGCCTGCTCCATTTCACAGAGGGAATTAGAGGTTCAGAATGCAAACTTCAAAAGGCAGATAAACATTCCATCAATTCCAATCACTTTTGTTCTCTCCCTCCCACATCCTCACTCCTTTCAATCATGTAAAAAATATGAACTTACATATCTTGAATATCTCATATGCTTAAGCTGTGTTTATTAGAAGATGAGTTAATACATGCTTTGCTTTTGAGATCTAGTGAAAGAAGGAGATGGGGGAGAGAATGAGAGGAAGGTGGGACATGTAAGATCTGAATTGGAGAGTCATTCAGAGAGTATGAGGGGAGGACAGAACAAATAGAAACATTTTAAAAAACCCTCTGTTTGAGTTGTTGGAGGTAAAATTGCCTTGATGCTACAGACACAGATAATCAATTAGGGAGTGTGTGAGGTGTGTGGAGGGAGGCATGGAGAGACATGAGTAACTAGGGAAAATCAACAGCTGAGCCTGGAAGGGATGTAGGAGGTAATCTTGAGACCTCTTCTGTGCTGTTGAAGAGTGTTCAATTTACCTTGAAGATATCAAGAGGCTGTGAAGTTTTTAAACAAGGTGGTCACTTTGACAGCTTTGAATTTTATAGATCAAATAAGTTTAGAATGTGAAGCACAGCAGGCAATATTTAAATTAAGGGACAATTATGAAATTTACTCTGCTTTTGTTTTGCTTTGTTTTGTTTTGTTTTGTTTTGTTTTCTTAGTGTTGGGGGTGGATATCGATAACCTCTGGTATCTTTTAGCTCCTTTTGTAAGTCCATTAGTACTGACAGAAACTTGACCATACAAGATGCTACCTGGAGTGGAAAAGGACAGCAAAACTCTCAGTGTTTGAACAAAGTACACTTTAATATGTACAGTGTTCAGGGGAAGATGCTCGCCTTATATGGGAAACAGAAGATTGATAACTGAGGGCTTATATAAATTTGATAATGAAATATCACTCCTTTTAACTACCAGTTTATCGACTCTTGAATTTTCTTACCTTAGTTGCCAACATCAAGACTACCAATTGTTTTAAAACACTGCTGCAAACTGGGTTTAAGGAAGGGCTCCTTATGACAAAGAAAGTGTGGCTTGTCATAACTGATGGTAACAAATACTATAAGGTCGAGAGCTGTGAGTACTCATGATGGAATATTTTTAAAAATTTCCCTCTGACCTTGAGCCAAAACCAAGGAGTGAGTGAGAAAAGTCATCAGTGTTGCTGAATTTTCCCACAGATTTTCCATTTTGGATTTGTAGGGTTGACCTAGAATAACTCAAAGGTTCTCACTTTCCAGGTGAAATTTTATGCACTTACTACCATCTAGACAGGCATGATTCTATGAATGACATTTTCTCTCATCCTGTTCAGACAAAGATAAGCTATTTGCTCATTTTTTTTTCTTCCAAGAATGGAAGAAGGACATTTCATTTGCATGTCACATTCCTTTGCCAAAAGTCAGTAACCTCTGGTATTTTTAGCTCCTTTTGAAAGTCCATTAGTGATGCCCCTTTTCCTGGAGCCCTTTCTTGCTTTATGCAGCGACATTAGCATCATGCTGGTTTGTGCTGGGCCCTATCAGCCTGTTGCTGCTGCTGCTGCTGCTGCTGGGTTCCTTTCATTCATCTTCCTATGCACAAACTCCCCCTAAAATGTCTTCATGGAAAAAAGCCCTTGGCATGTATTCACTGCACAGGGTGATGGGTTTTCTCTCAACTCTATTATGTACTTTAAGCGCATGGCCCCTAGACTCCCTCTTATCCCCCATACCCAGGTCTTTTTCCTTCATCTTCTCCTCCTAAATTGTCTTCAGCCTCTTTCTAGCTTAAAAATATTAACTCTTATTCTTATTTTTGTCCTTTCTCAATGTTAGAGTTGCCCCTAGAATGCGTGTAAATTGCAAACTGTCAGCTCCATGCTCCATGGAGTTGGGATTTCACTTCAGTGTGGTGGAGGGGGCACATAGTCATCCTCTGGGCTGCAGAACAGGAACTCTGCATGGTGCTGCAGAGTGGTGTGGACACAGTAGTGAGTGCTGCATTCACAAGACCTATCATTCCCGGTGACAGTATGATTGTCTGACTTTAAGCCCTGTTAGACTATATATAAGACAACTTCTAGTCAGAATGTTTTAATAGGTTATTTATTAAACACTTAAGGGAAAAATTAAAACTCACTGAATAAAAGACAGTGTAGCTTTAATTCTATTTGTTTTGTCACTTGGATTTTGGAGCCCACATTGTTATGAGACTGTAAAAAGGAGACAGAGCAATGCCAGCATTTGCCGCACCCCATTTTCTGTATGTCCTGCTGTTTCTATTTTGCTTGCATACAACACATATTTGGGCATAAATAGTCGAGTCCTGTTTTTATATTGGAAAAAAAAATACAGCTACATTTTGCCAGACATAATAGATTTTAGCTTCAAGTTTTAGCTGAGGATATTTAATATGTAAGACGGGAATGGCCACAGTCGATTAGACATTCAAATAATGAGAGAAGGTTTTGCAGATAGTACAAAATCTATTTCTCATAGAGTCATGCAACACTTACAAGCAAATGAAACTACTCTCTCTTGGAGCAGGAATAAGCATTGGTGGTTACTGAGGCAGTCACATGACCAATTAGTCTGCATTGCAAATATTTGTGCAGTACTAATGAGGAGATAGAACTAGCAATAGAAAAATGAAGAAAGCAGAAGACACCTGACTCCTGGATAACCGACCTTAGATCTTCTGTGGGTACCAGGAGAGTCCAGCCTTAGCAGCCTGGGAATGTTATCTAATGCTGACTCTATTATTTCATTCAAAGCATATGAAGAATGTTCATGTTTTCACACATACAGATGTTATGAAGACAACATTTTCTGAAGATATATCAATTTTTAAAAATCCTGAGGCAAGTGGGATGCCTAAGACTGGGAAGGAACTCATCACCAAGCCTGGTGACTCATGATGCCTGGAACCCACATGGTAGAAGAAGACACGTGAAGCTTATAAGTTGTCCTCTCACCCCTAACCATGCATCTTGGACTGCAGGCACCTCTCCTCATTCCCCACCCCTCGCACAGATGCACAAACACACAGAGAAAATAGATTTAAGAATAAAATGTATTTTAAAAAAATTACAAAATTTATTTTCTTTATCCAATATTGATAGCCTTAATTCTATTCTCCTTTTGTGAAGCAGAATTCGCAACATGAGAGATTTAGAAATCCAAGTATTAATTTTAATGAGCTTTGACAAATATAAACTATCACACTCAAAATATAGAACATTCCATCACTCAGAAAATTTCTCAGGCCAAGTCTAGTCAAAACTAAATGTCTTAGGCTCTCATTGCTGTGAAGAGAGACCACAACTAAGGCAACTCTTATAAGGAAAACAAATTTACTTGGGGCTGGCTTACAGTTTCAGAGGTTTATCCCATTATCATCTTGTTGGGAAGCATAGCAGCATGCAGGTAGTCATGGTTTGGAGATGGAGCATTCTACATCTTGATATGAAGGCAGCCAGGAGGAGGCTCTTTTCCATATTGGGTGAAACTTGAGCATAGGACTTAAAAGCCAACTGCCACAGTGATGAACTTCCTCCAACAAGGCCACACCTACTCTGACAAGGCCACACCTCCTAACAGTGCCACTTCCCATGGGCCAAGGATATTCATACCACCACATTAAGAAATGGTGTTTTTATTGCCACATCTTAGTATTGTGCATTCTTGAAGATCACAAAAAATGGAAGTTTACATCAGGTACTATTTTTTACAACAGGTACTATTACATCTTAGTATTGTGCATTCTTTAAGATCACAAAAAATGGAAGTTTACAACAGGTACTTAAGCTAATGGTTTAATACTTTTTTTTTCAAATTAATATACATTTTATTTTAACTGTATTGATGAAGAGAATTTAATGAAGTAGACACATCACACTATATTTTTTTCTTGTCTTGCTGCTGGACAACCAAATTTTCCCCTAATTATTTTTTGTGATGAGGAAAGCTGTTCTAAGCACTCTTGTGCTACTCTTTGAGTGTGTGTGTGTGTGTGTGTGTGTGTGTGTGTGTGTGTGTGTGTTGCTCTGACATGGGTGGCAATAGAAAGGCTATATATGAGGTAGGTGTGCATTTGCAAGGAACTGTCAGATAATGCATTCTCAAAGTTAATAATTATTGTACTCTCCTACAGCATTGATACATGTGAATTGAGTTGTGTCATGCTCTCAGCAATATTTGGTAGTCTGTGTCTTTTAAATTTTAGCACTTTCTATTCGTTTGAAATAGAGGATTATATCTAGACATATTTTAACTGCTAATTAATTATTTTGAAAGCATATTTGTATTTACTTATTTAATATATATGTTTTATGCTGTGTACTTATATTTTCAGTGAAATGACTGCTCAGGTCTATCATTCACATTGTTATTGGGTCATTTGTCATTGTATTGTTAGTTTATAGAAGTTATTCGTATATTCTGCTGACAAATTCTAACTCATATATACATGTACTATAAATTTTCCATCAGATTGTGACACATTTTCATTTCCTTAACCTTCTTAACATACAACTCTGAATAAGTTCTAGTGATTTATTACAAATTCTCTAAGGAATCTTTGGCAGTTCCAAGTTTGAGGTGACATTCTCTCATATTTACTTCTAGGGGGTTCTTAGCATACATATTTGCATATATTAACACAAACATATATATAATTTTTTTTAAAAGTGGAATGATAATTTATTTTGCATCAGTTTTAGGGGATACAGTTAATCCTCGTGAGAATTCATATCAGCAGATAGCTTCATGGCAGCAGCATGTGAGTGGCACGCCTTCCTGCTTTACACTGTGACAGAATAGGAAATCCCAAGATTGGGCAAGAAGATGAATTGACCTTATAACTCTTAAAGGCCGACCTGACCTTACTGACCAACCTTTTCAGCTCTCAAATGTGCCACAGCCTCATAAAAAAAGTGCTACCAGCCGAAGAACAACTGTCCACATATTAACCTAGTGGGTGTATTTGTTCTACCCCTGATCCCACTGGGTCAGGACCATTTTATACTACAAAAACAGTCAATTCAACTTAGAAAGTTCTTGTACTCTTTATTCCTAGAGCTGTTCAAAAGTGAAAAGTCTTTTGAGATTTATATAATCTCTTACCTGTGAACATGTGAAAAAATACAAAGGGAACACCAGAAGAAATGCAAGTGAACTGCTTTCATAGGGGACCTGAGATTGGTTTTAAGAACCAAGCATAACTCCAGCTCCAGGAGACTTTCCGTCCTTTTCTAGTTTCTGTGGCCACCTGCATTCATTTGGATATACCCGTATACACATAGATGCATAATTTTAAAATAATAAAAATAAATCATTGGGACAGGAGAAATGGCTCTTCCTGAGGACCAGAGTTCAGTCCCCATCACACATATCAGGTCTCTCATAACTGCCTGTAACTCCAGCTCCAGAGAATTTTATACCCGCTAGTTTTTGCATGCATACACACACGTGTATGAATGTGCACATGCTCACGTGTGTGTGCACATGCCCCCCCACATACCCACAAAGAATAACAAAACAAATCTTACAAAAAAGTAACATACTTCCAGTATACACTCGTACAGAGTAAGCATCCCCACTTAGAACGGAAGGAAGGAGGGCACAGCAAGGATCCAGAAGCTCAGCACCAATCCCTGCACTCCATGTTTGTCACGTGGAGCACATGGTTTCATCATCTGGGACCTGTCTGGTTTGTGCCATCCTTTATCCCTATCACTTGCCTTAGGCTGCCCCCACTTGATACCTGCATCTTGGAATATCTGTTACAGCTTAGGCTTCACCTTGAAAATTTTAGTTAATGGCTTCTCAGGTCCTCCTTTCAGGAAACCTAATACTGGGTCTTCAGTTCTGTTCCATGGATCTACCTGTCTGTCACTGTACCAGTACCATGCAGTTTTTATCAAAATTGCTCTGTAGTACAGCTTGAGGTTAGGCATGGTGATTCCCCCAGAGGTTCTTTTATTGTTGAGAA
>NC_034594.1:130896189-130928318 GCF_900095145.1 Mus pahari
TTCCTGATCTTTCCAAGACTTTTATCATGAAGGGGTGTTGGATTTTGTCAAATGCTTTCTCAGCATCTAACAAGATGATCATGTGGTTTTTGTCTTTGAGTTTGTTTATATAGTGGATTACGTTGATGGATTTCCATATATTAAACCATCCCTGCATTCCTGGGATGAAGCCTACTTGGTCATGACGGATGATCGTTTTGATGTGTTCTTGGATTCAGTTTGCGAGGATTTTATTGAGTATTTTTGCATTGATATTCATAAGGGAAATTGGTCTGAAGTTCCCTTTCTTTGTTGGATCTTTGTGTGGTTTAGAAATTAGAGAAACAACACCCTTCACAATAAGTTAAAAAAAAAAAGGAAACCTAATACTGACACAGACACACTCTGACCCCAGTAGCCTGTCTCCTTTTGTTTGAGAGTTGAATGTGTCAACATTAGTAACATATAAATTTAAAATCATTACTTTTGTTTTTGCTATTGAATTTTCCCTTGTTCATTATATGCATGCCATCTTTGCCCCTTATTGTTTTTCCTATGAAGTCTGTTTTATCTAATATAAGTCCAGACATTCCCATTTGCTAGGTTTCCATTTACCTAGAATAACATTTCAATTCCTGCTCTTTATTTGGTTTCTATCTCTATTTATAAGCAATAGTATCATTGCTAGCCTTGTAAAATATTCACTTAGCTTCTGTGTGTCTTTTATTTGAAGAATTGAGTTTATTTATACTCTGAGTTTTTATTTAGAAGTTAGAATTACCCCTGTTATTTTAAAATGTTCTTCACTTGCTTTTAATATTCTTCGGTAATATTTTTTTATTTAATCTTTTATTCATTTTGGTATATTAATAATGTCTAATTGTTTTCTATTTTCCATTAATGTATATGGTCTTCTGGGACTTAAGAGTTTACTCAGTCATGTCGGTTTTATTTTCTTTTATTTCTGGATATAGAATTCCCTTAAATATCTTTTGTAAGGCCTGTCTGGTAGTCATGTTTTGTTTATTTTTGAAGAATGCCATTTCGTCTTTATGTCTATAGGATGATCTTGCTGGGTCTAGAAGTAGTTGAAATTTATTTTGCATCAGGACTTGGAACACATTGTTCCCTTTTTAATACGCAAGAAGATTCTAGTTAAGAAATCTGCTCTTGGTGGGTGTGGTGGCACACACCTTTAATCCCAGCACTCGGGAGGAAGAGGCAGGTGGATTTCTGAGTTTGAGGCCAGCCTGGTCTACAAAGTGAGTTCCAGGAAAGCCAGGGCTATAAGGAGAAACCCTGTCTCAAAAAAAAAAAAAACAAAAACAAAAACAAAAACAAAAACAAAAACAAAAAAATCTGCTCTTTGTCTAATGTAGATGTTCTTAAATGGAGTTTGTTGATTTTTTTCTTTCAGATTTTATAAATTTTTCTTTGTCTTGTACATTTGAAATTTTGATACGTTATGATGGAGATCTTTTCTGGTCCTGCCTATTTGGGATCCTATCAGTATTCTATACTAGTACATTGCTTTTTTTTTTTTTAAGAATAGGGAGTTTTCTGTTATTTCACTAATTGTATTTTCTAAACCATTAAATTTTCCCGTAGTTTTTGAATATTTGTTAAATATTTGTGTTCCTAACTTTTTTTTCTTATTTAACTTGGATATATTTTAAAACTGGCCTTCAGATTGAAATATTCTTTCCACTCGATCTAGTCTTTGTTGAAGTTTGATATTTTTCTTTAATTTTATTTAAGGTATTGTTCTCTTCATATATAGTATTTCTACATAGTTTTTAAAAAATAATTCTGCCTTTTGCTTCATTTCTCATTCAAACTCTTGAACATTGTTCTTAATTTCACTTGACTGCTTAGTTGTATTTATAGACTGCATTGAGTAGTCTATAAACAATTTTTTAAATTATCAAGCATTACATTTATATCCATTTCTTTGGGATCTGTTGCTAGAGAGTTATTGAATGCCTTAGGGAGTATAATATAATAACTCTTCAGCAATTGTAAAGCATGGGTTTTGTGGTATATAAGGTATACTGCAATAAAGCAACTAAAAATAGCTTTGGAGTAAGCATATGGGAAATGTCCAAGACTTCAATACTGGATTCTATATAACATTCCCAAAAGAAATGAAAGGAGATCACTGGACACTGATAAACACATATCATACACTACAGAATGAAAGATAAAAATTAAATGATTCTATCAGTAGCTATTAAAAACATTTGACAAATTCTGACAATCTTTCAAGGTGAAAGGAAAAGTTAGGAAGGTAAGGAATATTGTGCTTTCTGTAATACAGGATGTCTCAGTTAGCGTTACTTTTAACTATTAGTTATTATTAACTGCTAACTATCAGTTAATGTTATTAGCTACTATTGTTGTGCTGAGACACTATAACCAAGATAACTCTTACTTTAAAAGCATTTAATTGGGGTTGTTTTATAGTTTCAGTCATCATGGCAGCACACCAGTAGGCATGGCACTGTCGTAGTATCTGTGAGTATTACATTCTGATTTGCAGCATCAGGAAGGGAGGGAGGGAAGGAGAGACGGGGGGGGGGAGAGACAGAGACACAGAAAGACAGACATGTACACATAGAGACAGGGACAGAGACTCTGGGCCTGGCATGGGCTTTTGAAACCTCAAAGCCCACCGTAGTGACACATTTCCTTCAGCAAGGTCCCACATCCTAATCCTTCCAAAACAGTTCCACTGAAAACTAAGCATTCAAACATATGAGCCTAAGGGGGCTATTTTCCTTCAACCACAGCATGAGGTGATTCAGTTAATGAGTGCCAGTGTTCCTAGACATAAAGCCTATGCAGGTTGGAACTCCAGACTCCAGAAATTGGAAGCTAAACAAGTTTCTTTCTTTCAAAAAAAGGAGTTTCAGATATTTCATTATAGTAATTAAAAACCAACTAATATAAAATATGCAAGCAACAAGAACCTCATAGACCTTGACTATGAGAAATGGAAGTTAAAATATTTTGTCAATACCTTAAAAACCTAAACATTTATTTACATATAATCCAACAATTCAGTTGCTGGGATTTTTCCCAAAGCTAACAAATATGTTTGTTGATGTACACATTTGTTTAGGAGTGTTCATAGAAGCATTATCCATAGTAAACAAACACAATGTATCAATATTGTGGTAACAAATTATTAGATCATGATGGAGCCGTGCAATGAAATTCTATCCAGCAATAAAATCATATCAACAATAAATACTACAACATGTGTAAACCTAAAATCATGCCAAAAAAGAAAAAGAAAAAAAAAAAAAAAAAGGAAAGCAGCTGGAAAAGATTACCTCCTGTTTGATTAGCTCATGTTAAGTGTGTAGAAAAATGAGTAGGTAATGTATAAGGGAGATTGATTATTCCCCCAGATAGGAGGATGAAAGGGATTAACTGGAAATGAGCATCAGAAAAGTTTACTGAGGAATGTAAATGTTCTAAAACTAGAGCGAGTAGATGGTTATAGAAAACTAAAATTTTACTAAAATATAAAAGGAATTTACATTTTATACAAAATTCACAAGTAATTGCTAAATTTTTAAAGAAAGCTTGCAGATATTTTCTTTAAATCTTACTGGTCACAGCTTAAATTTGGGAGAATTGGTATCTTAAAATATAAACTCTTCCAATTCATAAGTAATACAACCAGGCTTCCATATTCATGGACTCATGTATTCATGCATGAACAGATTCAACCAACTGTGGCTTAAAAATATTTTCTAAAATCCCATCTGTACCAAACATGCACTGACTTCTTTTTTGTCATTTATGACTTGAACAATATTACTATTTCCACAGTATTCATATTGTATGAGCTGTAAGGAACCTAACAATGAATTAACAGAGATGGTCCATAAATTCAGTGGGATGACTTCTTTGGACCAGGGACTTTTGGTGGGTGAAATCATTCTGCAGATAGCCTTAATGCTTAAACTGTATTGTCTTGATGCATGATGCTTCATATAGCATAGGATAGCTATGATTGTAGCCCAAATAGAAACATATACTTCCTTAAAATATTTTAAATATTTAAAATTTGTTTTTGTTTGTAACTTGCTTATTTTGTTTGTTTACATGTTTCTTGAAGTTAAACTTTGTAGATGGCAATGTCATGCTACAGTGTCAAAGGTTTGGCAATCATGGTAGGCCCTTTACTTTAGATAGATCTATTTCATCCAAGGTTCAGGTTACTTGAAGGCAACCATTGAATGTCTTTTTCCTATAGCAAGGCTCTGGATAGAAGAGTAAATCTGTTCTATCGATTGCTGTCACAATCTGTGCATACCTGTGACTCAGTGACTCTTTTCCAGAGGCCTTAGCTCTCTTTCGAGGGTAGAGGTTGCTAATTGGTACTCAGTAGAAAATTTAAGACTTTAAGGTTTTTTTTGTTGTTGTTGTTTTGTTTTAATATTTTGTTTTCTTTCAGTTTTCATTGTCATGAGGCTTATACTCAGGGATAATCCCTTGGTGTAGTCTTACCTTGTACTAACAACAGATGGCTAATTCTATCACCCAGTGAAAAGTCTAAAACACTTTGGGGTATCTTTAGTTTTCTTGCATTTTTTCAGGCAACAATAGCTGCCTCTTAGCCTATATATCTGATGTTTACCCTCAGTTTTTCTTCTGCATGCCTAATAAAAATACTTACTGATTAGAATTAAGTTTTGAAACTGCCATTTGATTTTCTCATGATATTTTATCCACCCTCAGATGCCAGCAGAAACTCCCCACCTAGACCTGAGAAGTCTTGTCTACTGACCTCACTCTATTTTATGTATACTCAAGAAAAGCACATAAAGAAAATGAGAGTAGAAGCAAACTCCTCTTAAATTTTAGACCCTTGGTGATTCCAGTTTGCATTTGTACTTAGAAATAATATAAATTCAACCATTTGTTTTCTTATCCTTTTGTTAAACACTTTCTCTTAGTACTTCTCCATTAGTTTTGTGGATATTTTTGCTAGGTATAGAATTCCCTATGTACAGGGGTTCCTTTCCATATTTTAAATATATCACAAATGTTCTTTCCTATATTTTTTTTCTGACAAGAAGTTTGGTGTCATTATTATGCACACTGCTTCCCAACGTAATGAGGCCTATTGTGGTTTTCTTTATGATTCTTATACTTGGGGTTTTTTAGTTTCTTGAATCTGAGAATGTATAATTTTCAGCAAATATGAAATATGGATACATGCTATTTCTTTTTTGTCTTATCTTATATGTTTATATTTAATTGGTATCCATTCTTATGCCTTCAAATTTACTAATCTTTTCTTCTATAGAATTGAATCTGCTTTTAATTCCATTAAATGCACTTTTCATCTCACATATTGTAGCTTATATCTACCAAATCAATTTAGAGTTTAAAATGTCTTCCTTGTCTCTGTTTGACACCTGCAATATTTCTGATACCTCCTTGGACAACTGGAATATAGTCATAATAACTTTTAATGTCCTTTCCATTTAGCTTATTATTCATGTCATTTATGCATCAGTGTCCATTGATTAGATCTTTCTCTTTGTTATAGACTTCATTCTAAAATTTTCTGGCATGTCTTCCATTTTCTGTTGTATGACAAGCATTTTTCCTTTTAGTGTGTTGGAGTGCTGGGTATTTTGATACTAATACAAATATTTTTGAGATTTGTTCTAGGAAACAGTTATTTGAAAATCATTTGATCTATTTGAACCATCCTTTTGAACCTTCTTAGTTGGAACTATAGTAGTGTTAATTTGGAGATGGCTTGTTTCCAACACTGTAGCAATATCCCTGTAAACTATGAACTTTTCTACTCTGGAGAAAAAGTAAAGGAACTTGAGACTTTTTCCTCTGATTATTCTGGCTTCTGTTTCCCCATTCTTGGGTGATTCTGTTCATGTGATCTGTCATTGGTGTTCAGCTGATTTGAGATGGACTTTCAGGTCATTAGTGTTCTCTCTCCAGAGACCCTTTTTCCTTTATACCGTTGTCACTCAACACAGATCAAACTAGCCTTCCTAGTTTCATATTCATATGCACTCAAGAAAATTGCTGGTCTCTGTTAATTACCACTCCCCTGCTCTGTGTCCTAGAAAATGTTTTCAGAGACAGCCCTTCCCTTTTCATGAACTGCTGTATTGTTCCATTTGTTATCTCATGGCTTGAAAACTGTAGTGTTATATATTGTGTGGTTTATTTGTTTCAAGTGAAAGGTAAATCTCAGCCTTGTCTCATCATGACACAACAGAAGCGTAGTTTACTGTAATTGCAACTGTATAGAAAAGTTTAAAATATGTTAATATATTCTCACATAGACTGTCACTGATTTCCATCAATTCTTCATATCTTACTTATTCTCTCTCCTTCTATTTCTGTCTCTGTCTCTCTTTTTCTGTGAGTTTTTTCCTCTGGGAATTTTAAAAATAAAATTAAAATATCATGCCACTCTATACTTAACTACATTAATGTGCAGATCCTAAGTACAAGGACTTTCCCTTCCATAAGCTTATTAGACTTATAAAACCAGGAAATTTGATATTAATACAATACTGTCATCTTATCCTTTTAATCAATTGTCCTAATAAATTCCTGTGTAGTTATTGATTGTTCCCACTCCAAATCAAGTTCAAGATCCTGCATTACATTTAGTTGTCACATCTTTTTAGTGTCTAATTTGAGACTGTTCTTCAGTCTTTCTTTGTGTTCCTTGACCTTGACTGTTTGAAGATTTCAAGTCAGCCACTTTGTAGAATGTTCTTCAATTTTGATTTGTCTGATGTTTCCTCATGATTAGATTCAGGATATGCACTTTTGGCAAGAACACAGCTGAAGCAATGGTGAATTCTTCTCAGTGAATCACATTTGAAGGCATGTGATGTCAGCCTGTTCCCAAATGACTGTGTTAGTTTTAAAGACTCGGATAGAAGCGTTTCCCAAGTACCTCCACTTAAAAATATTCCTCTTTGTAATTAATAAATATTTTTTGTCAAATAGCTTAAAATACATAAACACACAACTCTCATTCAGCTTTCAACCCACTGGTTTTAACAGTCAGTGGTGATTTCATCAGTCTTTCCCTGTTTGTTACTTGCATTCTACTGTGAGAAAAAATTTTCTTACTGTAGGTGTCAGTAATCTTTCCATTATTAAAATGAAGTGTCTGAGATAAGTAGCTTATAGAAAGAAAATGTTAATTGTGGCTCAGTCTAGAGGTTTCAGTCTGTGATTGATCCATTGCCTTAGTCCCATCGTGAGGCAGCCTCTCAGAGTTGGACCAGGTGGGTGTAACAAAATGTCATAATGCAGGGAATAAATAAAAGTAGGAATGAGCCAGGGTGTTATAGTCTCCCCTGGAGTTAAGCCTCCCATGACTTAAGGAACTTTAAAAGTCATCAGTTCTCAAGGTTCTACCATCTCCAACGAGCAATGTCTGGTAACTCAGGCCTCCAATGCCTGAAACTTTCACAGCCATTCAACACCTACATGATAGCAGTCTGCAATTTTTATACTTTTATATTATGAGACCATACATTTTAATTTTGTTATAAGAATTATAATTCAGCATTGCCATTATTTAATTCATTACTCAAGGTTATTTTTTTAACTTCAGGTATGGGAAAATCATTTAAGCTATTGTTATGGTCTCTTTAAATATTTCTTTGAGTATTGTTATAGTTCCATTGAGCTATTTGTGCTTCAACTTGTGCCACAGAGGGAAAAACTTTTTTTATGTTGTTATTATGAATTAATGAATTATGAATTTGTTATAAATCAAGGATATTATAAATTAATATTTTTATTATACACTCTGTGGTAACTAGTAAACAATTCCAAAAAGGAATTAAATGAGATATTTTAATGATGTCAGTAAACACAAAGAACAAAATAGCAGGAATCTTTCATTATTAGTAATTGTGTTTAAATATTAATGGATTAAAATTTCAATTCAAGAGCAAATAGGAATAGATTTTTAAAATCATGGTCTAATTATATATTTTCAACCATAGACTCAGATATATAAATAGGCTTAAATTAAAATACATGGATAAATTAAAAATATAATAGAAATGTATATGTATATATACTTCTAGAGTAATGTAATATCAAAAAATAAGACAATTTTTTAAATGAGAAACAAAGACTATATAATTAGAAAGGCTTCAGAAGACACTGACACTAATAAACATATATAGATCTAACTGTAGAGCTCAAATACATGACGCCAAAGTGACTGAACTGTTAGGAGAAATAAACAGTCCAAATATAATAGTTGTCTTCAATACCATATTTTCACTAATGGGTAGATTTAAACAGTATGCTGGATAAATCAAACCTAACAGATATCTATAAAATTCTTAATGACCCTCCAACTAAATAATCCAAGATGAATATTAAAGATCCATATAGAGAATATATATTCTTTTCAAGTATAAGGAACCCAAGAGAATTGAAAATTATATTCATATTCAAACTTATGCATTATTAATGATCAAACTACATTGTTCATAATATCCAAAAGATAGAACTAGCCAAAAGTTCAATTGACTGGTGGATACTTAGTGAAAAATTTGTACAATGGTGTATTACTGGCCATCAAAGGAAAAGAATGCTGCTATGTATTACAGCATGAATGATTCCTATCAATATACTACTAAGTGAAAAAGGCCAAATACATCATTTAATTCTGTTTAGATGAAGTGTCTTAAATAGACAAATCCATAGATATAGAAAGCGCAGGAGCATTCGCAGTGGTCTAGAGGATGGACAGAGTAAGAAAGTACCTCAGAGACCCAAGGTTTTATTTTTAGAGTGATGAAAATATTCTTGAGTGCTTTGTGGTGACTTTTGCACAATGTTTTGTATGTACTAAACACTATTGAATTTTGCACTCCAAGATGTTTTAATGGTGAACAGTATGGTTTTTAATTTTATCTTAATAAAAATCAAATTAAAAAGTAAGAGAAAAAAGTAATCCTTTGTTTTTACACTTGGATGATTTCCATTTCTTTGTATGACCTGTGATCCCATCTGCTGTCGTTTTCCTTTATTCTGAGAAACCTTTTAAAACATTCTTTTAGGGATGAGTTACCACAGGATTTTTTTTTTGTCTAGATAATTTTTTTTCATTATATTTTGCAAATTTTCTCTAGACTTAGGATTCCTGGCTGAAGTATTTTTCTCAACACTAATTTCCAAGTTTGTTTTCTACCCACTTAAAGAAGTTGTTTTGACCCCACCAACTACATGGTGGCTCACAATCATCTGTGATGGGATCTGATGCCCTCTTCTGGTGTGTCTGAAGACAGCAACACTGTACTCACCATAAAATAAATACTTCTTCTTCTTCTTCTTCTTCTTCTTCTTCTTCTTCTTCTTCTTCTTCTTCTTCTTCTTCTTCTTCTTCTTCTTCTTCTTCTTCTTCTTCTTCTTCTTCTTCTTCTTCTTCTTCTTCTTCTTCTTCTTCTTCTTCTTCTTCTTCTTTTTTAAAAGTACTTGTTTTGAAAACCTAAGTACAAAATATTGGGCAGAATATTTTCAAACATTCTATTTAATCTCAGATTTTTTTCAATCAACTAGTTTCTTCTTCAATTTTCTACTAGATTATTTATAGTGATATCTCTGCATTTTTTGTACATTTAAAAATTATTTTCTCATATATTATATCCTGACTACAGTTTTCCCTTCTCCTTTCCTCACCATCCCCAAATTCCCCAATCTCTTTTCTCCTCTCTCCCAGATCCATCCCCTCCCACATCCCCTCAGCAAAAATCAGGCCTCCCAGGGACATCAAACAAACACAATCATGGCATAACAAGCTACAATAAGACAGGCATATACTACCATATGAAGGGTGAACAAGGCAATCTGGTCATGGGAAAAGGGGTCAATTAGAATCTCTGACATTTTGAGGAACAGGGAACTGTCTAGGCAGTCAACTGTCTCTACGATTTGTTTAAGTTTTGGAAGCTATGTTTTTTCTTCCTAAATATTCAGGTAATATTTAATTTGTTCTCGGATTTCTGACATGGTTAAAGACTAATTATAGTCTCATAATCAAACTCAAGTTGTTTAACATTGACAGAGATGATATAGAGTTAAAAGGACGGTTTTCAGATGGTGATACAGGCTAAAGTCAAAATATAATTCAAGTATAGAATTATGAGCTCTTTAGTTAAGATAGATGGTAGAGTGCTTAACTAATTGACAAAGATGATGGACTAGATATTAATTATAAATCATACTTTGTAATTTACATAATTGTTATGGTTATGCTCAATTTATGTCTGAGAAAAGAGCCTTTTTAAATTTGGACAGAAAAGGTGAGATGTTGGAAATTGGTCCCCCAATTTGAAAATCTGTGTGCCCAAAGACTGAAGGTCATTGTCCCCTATTGGTTTTGATGGATCAATAAAGAGTCAACAGCTAGGCAGGTAGACTGAGAAGGGTCCTTTGAATTTGCATGGGCTACGAACTGGAAGGAAGGAGAGGGAATCTCCCATCATTTGGAGGGAGATGGATCAGATTTAGAGCAACAGAAAGAAAATCCTCCAAAATGTAGGTGAGAAAGAATGTGGCCTCCAGACAGGCTTCCCAGAAGCGTCTCGGGCAGCAAAGACTAGGGAGGCACTCAGAAGAAGCCAGGGCAACAAAGATAAAATATAGAATTAGAGGGAGTTAAGCCAGGATTACAGAAGGGAAATGTATACTAGCAACAGGGAGGATTAAAACTGCCTAGCCTTTGAGCTAGTCAAGGCATTAATGTGTGTGTGTGTGTGTGTGTGTGTGTGTGTGTGTGTTTCTTTTATTTGAGAATCCAGATAGCTCTTGGGTGGGTGCTCACATGTGGCCTGCTTAGAGCCAGTCCTGAAGCCCTTTACCACTACGTATCCCTTTAGGCTCTCCTTGTTACTTAGAATCTGTGGATTGTAGCACGACTGTTTCCTCAGATGACACAGTAAGAAGGACCAAAGGCCCAAGCTCTGTCCATTGCTTTTTCTATAATAGAAACAAAGTATTTCTGAAGAAATCCTCATGACATGAACATAAGATATAAGACTTTTGCATTGGATATTGGGTTGAAAAAACATACATTTGGAGGAATATTGTCAAACCATAGCTGTATTTTCAAATAAATTCTTCCTTCTATAAAATGCCTTGGTCATGGTATTTTATCAGAGCAACATAAAAGTAATCCAGCTGTATTTCTACTGGGTATATATACAAAGAAATCAAAATCAGCATCAGAGATGCCTTTGATATCCATATTGATAGTGGAACTTCCCACAATAACTAAGTCAGCCTAGGTAATAATTAATAGGTGAATAAAGAAAACATAGCATATAGTATAGCAGTTAAGATGAATGAAATTATAATGTTTGCATGAAAGTGAATGCAACTAAAGATCATCATACTAACTAAAACAAGACAATTTCATAAAGCTACCCATTATGTTTT
This sequence comes from Mus pahari, assembly GCF_900095145.1. Lineage (NCBI taxonomy): Eukaryota > Metazoa > Chordata > Mammalia > Rodentia > Muridae > Mus > Mus pahari. The sequence continues at coordinate 130,907,644 of NC_034594.1, forward strand.
TTCCTCATATGTGCAACCTAGCAGGGGAATGAATGGGGTCGTGAAAGTATAAAATGTGTATAAGGAGGAATGAAAGGGCAGTAACAGGGAGTGAATAGGGTAGAAGTTCATCCTATGTATGTATGGAAATAAAGTCTCTTATATTGGACGCTTGCTTCACATGCTCTAGTGAAAATCAGCATCAAGGGCTTGGGAGGTAGCTCAATGGCAGAGTGCTAGCTTTGCATATGAGAGAATCTGACATCAATCCAGAGGTGTGGAATAAAACAATCAAATGGGCATAAAATTTAGATGAATCAAATACAAAGCAATCAAGTAGATGTTGTAGAGTACCACCTCTAGTCTGAGCCTTTGAAAGGTAGGAGCAGGAGAATCATGAGTTTAAGACCAGTCTAGGCTACATGAGAGCCTACCTTAGCCCTCTCCCCAAAATATGAAATTATTAAATATAAAACCATTCTTTAGAAATATGTAACTTTTTGCTTTATTTTCACAGGTAAAAGTCTATTGAATAGTAAACAAAAATTAAATTATGTAATAAATAATAGTGCACCATGATTATTTCCAAGTCAACAAGTAGAACAAATATCAGGAATTTGGGGAAAAACTTGGAAATGTTTCTATAATTGTTAAATAAATGAAAGATAATATTAATGAAAAAGCATTCCAGATTAAGACACTCTAATAGAATAACTATGCAGCTTCAAAAAGAACACCCAATAGTTAAGTAGATGAGAAGATCCTGCCTAGATTCAAGGATAATTAAATACCAGCAAACAAATATTCAGTGGAATTTTTAAATTAAAATTAAATTATTTTTTAAATTAATTAAAAATTAAATTAATTAAATTAAATTAATTAAAATTAATTAAATTAATTACATAAATAAATTAATTAAAAATTAAATTAAAAATTTAATTTTTAAATTTGAAAATATCAAAGCAAGGTCAAGAGATATAAAGAATATTGCAATATTATGATCAAATGAGGAAAAGCAAATTGAAATAGGAAAAATAGCAAATAATATGAATTTTAGTTAATTTAGTACATTGGAGAAAAATGTTGTATGACAAATGCATTTGGAATAATAAAAAAGAGCCACAAAGACTGTGCACACCAGAGAACCTCAGAAGGCTTAGGGGTTGCAAGCACCAGATCCATTAAAACTGAAATCAAGTTGACAAGACAAAGTTGTTCTTCTCCTAATAGAAGAACTGGGGCTTCTTGCCTTAGATGATGTGGTAGAGAAAGTCTATACTACAAATGCAAAGTGCAGCTCATATTGGACATGGCATTTGTGCAGAGCTCGTCACTCTATACAGTAAGTGAAGAGCTCTGACAGCAACTTCCGCAGTACTAGCAGATGAGCTTATCCACTGTGGAAATGCATGTACTTGGTGCATGTGTGCCCAGCCTCCAGCCAGTTAGAAAAATGGAATGTGCTGGATCCTGTTCCCTGCCTGCTAATGTTCTCATCTGTTTTGTATCCACAGGAAGGAGAGTTAGCTTTAGCTCATTGCCCAATACTGCAGGATTTATAGCCAATACAAAACCTGGTTCCACTCTAATCAGATTCTAACTAGAGGTTTTTGGTAAAGAGTCCACAAATTTTCCACTTCTGTCCATTTCCAGTGAGGTGATGGCTAGAAAAGCAGGGTGTTCTTGAAAGAGACTAGAGAGCAGTTGGCTGGGCTGTGAGCAACTTATATGGTGACTAAACTTATCCACTGGTGAACAAAAGGGAAGGAAAGTCAGTTTCATGGATAAAACTGCTGTGAACTATCTTGTACAAATATTTTCATTAGATATGCATTTTTGTTCTCTTGAGTGATTCCTGGGACTAGAATTTCTGGGACATGAGATAGATGTTTAATATTAATAAGCTGCTAGATCTATCCCCCAAGTGGCTGTGCCATTTTCTGTTCCTACTACAATGTGTAAGAGGCTGTGACGCCCACATTGGTTATATGACTTTTTACTTTTAAATAATTCTTATGATCATATACTTTATTTATGGGGATGCTAATGGCATTTCCTTGAGAGCTAATATATGAAATACTATTGAGTATTTACTGGCCACTTTTATATCTTCCATTATGATATATCTGTCCAAATCACTCTGTCTTATCTTGTTTTGGTTTTGCTAATGAGTTGGAGAAATCGTTATACCAAACATCAGTTCATGGTCAGATTTGTTTTATAAATTCTTTTCTCCCATATTTGGCTTTGCCATTTTTTTTCCTAATATTAGTTTAGCTGAACGGAAGTTTCTATTTTTAATGAAGCCTAATTTATTAATTCTTTTTATGATTATTGATTTCTGTGTCTAGCATATGAAAACTTTACTTGAATCCTTTCATCTTTGGGATTAGGAGCTACTACAAATTCAATTTCACATGTTATAAGAGACTGAGGTAAAGGTCCATCCTTTCCCCATAGGTAAATATAGTTGTTCATAATTTGTTAACAATAATTCCTTCTTATCTCAGACTGCTTTTAATATTTTACTCAAAATCACATTATCATACAAATATGAGTATATCTCAGGATATTCTGCCTAGTATTAATTTGCCAATTTGTATTACAGTGTTAGGAGCCTAGATAAATAGCTTTAGAAGTCTCTAAAAAGTTGTATAAACATTTTATAAAAAGTTACATAAAAATTTTTATAAAAACTTTTCTAAAAAGTAAAAACTTAATTTTATTTATTATTATATTGGATAGTTTATATATTTGCACTATTATATATACCTTAATATCAGTTCTAATGCCTAAAAAGTTGTTGGGATTTGCACTGGAATTGTTTTTGCAACCATTTCGTGAGATCAAAAGTCAGTTCCCAGAGAACTGACTTCTTGATAATATCAGCCCTATGTTCCATGAACATTGTATTATATTTCTTACTATTAGGTCTCTAATTTCTCTTCATTATTTCAAAGTTTTTACTTTATGGACCTTATGCTAAGCTTATTTTAAATAATTTATAAATTCTATGATATTGGGAATAGAATCATTTTCCTTTAAATATCATCATTGATGTTTATATGTGAAATGTATGTTATGCACATTCTGTTCTTGTGCTTCGAAATTTGACTAATTCATTTCCTAGTTACTCTAGATCTTTGGCAAGTTTCTGGAATTTTCTGAAGCAAGCATGTCACTTGCAATCAGATACCTTTGTTTGTCTGCTCTGATTTTTGAGTTATTTGTTCCCTTGAGTATAGCTTACAGTGAAATGTTGAAAGGAATGGTGAACGTGGGCATCCTTGTTTGCTTGTAATATTATACAAAGACATCTAGTCTCCATAGTAAAGTATGAGGATTTTTTGTTTTACATAAATTCAATTCATTATATTAGTGAATTTATTTGTATTCCTAGCTTTTGAGAGTTTTAAAAATAAATTATCATTAAAATGTAATTACCATTATATCAATAGGTACAAAGATTTAGATAGGATGAATGAGTTCTGGAGATGTAATATAAATCCAATAATAATTATTATTCTCTATATTTGAAGTTGCTGAAACAGACTTTAAATACACTTGTGATATAAAGGATAGTATCTGTGAAACAATGGATATGGTAGCTTATCTGTTATAATAAATGTCTTACATATCTCAATCTTCATTTAATTATCTTCTATTAATTATCTAACAATGTGTATATGTATGTCCTGAAATCATACTCTACACTATAAATATGTTTTTAATTTATCAAATATATCTTAATAATGGTGAGAAAAATAAAACCAAGCAAACGAAATAAAGTGTTTAACTCAAAACCTCATATATCTTCTTTCAAACTAGAAACTTGCCAACTGCTTTCTTTGAATCCCTGGAATTGACCAATAGTTTATCTCAGCTATCTTATTACTATATTGAATAACACTGATGTTTAAGTGTTAAAATACAATTTCCTGTTTATTCTATATCTATATCTATATCTATCTATCTATCTATCTATCTATCTATCTATCTATCTATCTATCTATCTCTATCTCGCTATATATATCCTATGAGAGTCACTACTTATTTTTCTTACACATCTTTTCCAGATTTTGGCATCAGTGTTATTCTTTTATTTAAAAAAATAAAAAGGAGTGCAGGGGTGTGAGGAGAGGGGACAGGTGTGAGGGGAGGGGACAGGTGTGAGGGGAAGGGACAGGTGTGAGGGGACAGGTGTGAGGGGAGGGGACAGGTGTGAGGGAGGGTGTGAGGGGAGGGGACAGGTGGGGGGCTGGGAGGCTGAAGGGGAGGCTTTGTTTCTACTTCTTCCCTACATTACTTGCTATGGTTTGAGATATTTCTCTCCAAGTCCATGTTGAGTCATGATATCCAGGATCGCACTAGTGGAAACTGGAACTTTGGATGGTGAGAGGCAGTGGAACACCCTGAGATCACTGGGGCACACACGCCCTTGGAGGGGTTTATATAAGGCCTTCAAGGTTTTCAGTCTTTCTCTAGCTCTTGCTCAGGATTTAGTTGCCTTTCTCTGGCTTATATGGCTCAAAGGAAGGAACCTACTTCATCTTGGACTGGAACACCCAAAACCACGAGCCTATTGAGTACTTTTTTTTTTTTAATAAACTCCTCTCCTCCAGAATTTGATACTGTAATGTGAAGTGACCAGAACCCTGCCCAAGCCTAAGATTTTCTGTGTAAAAAGCTTTTTGATAATAAACTCAATTCATTTTTTTAAATAGGGTCTTGTTTTGTAGCTCAGGTTGGCCTCTCAGTCTTCTCATGTTAACCTACAGACTTCTGGGATTCTAAGAATGTGCTACTGTGGTTGGGTAATGCTTTTAATTTCTTTAACAAAGATAGATATGGGCTTTATTTCATCTTGTGTCAGTTTAGGGAAACTTTTTTTTTTTTTTCAAGGAACCTTCCCATTTTATTCAAGCTGTAGAATTTGCTACCATAAAGTTATTTTTACTATCACTTCATGTTTCTTTTAAACACGTGTAAGTCTTTAGTGTTCACTCTTTTTATGCCTGATAGCAGTAGTTTCTCTGTTTCCCTCTGAAACTATACACATTTTATTTCCGGTTTTGCATGCACTTTTTCATTTCCCCCATTGTTTAGTTTTTATTTTAATTTTTATTGTTCCCTTCAGTCACAACCTTGGTACCAAATTTCCTTTACTGTAGTAAATGTAGAGGTAGATATGCCTCATTTAAAAATAAGAATTAAATGAGGAAGTGTTTCTGGTATATGGAACTAAACACTCGCTTTTATTATTGAAGAGAAATCTCTGGTACATACTATGAGGGGTTCCTCTAAATTTCTACTTAAGGATTATTGGTAATGAATAATGAATGGTTTCTTTCCGTGTTTATATGGGATGAACTCCCATGCAGGTGATGGAGTACATCTGCTTAACACTTGAGGTTTTACTGGATAAAGTCACAGACATTTGATTCCCTTCCAAACACAGTAAAGCCAGGGCCATTCCTCCCTGAGTACAACAGTCTTCCTCAGCTGTCACTTTAGTTGGTCGCCAACAAGGACATTTTTGTAGAACTGTGCTGAGCTCAGCGTTTCAGTCTGGAGTAAGACTTCTTACCTGGAGTCAGACCAGATGGGCTTTGAAGAGATTTAGGATTTATAGGACTCTGTGTCTAGGATATCCTTGAAGAAGGGAAAAGGTCATAGATGCTGGGGAGATCCACAAAGGAGGATGGAATGGATGACTTCTTGTTGATCCCTAGGTGAGGCATGCCATGCTCTAGAGCAAGGACTCTTCATATACAGTGGCCTATATTACTATTTACATGCTAGAGATCTATCTATCCAAGGCCAGAGTCATCTGTGCGGTGAGATTCAAATTTAGGATCATGAGAGCCCAAAGCCCATTTTTTAACTCTGTGTAAAGCCTCTCCTCCACAGAGCCATGGGGACAGACACTGCTTCTTATAATAGTAGGGTTAATGATCATGTGAACTCCTGGCTTTAAAGTCAATGAGGATGCAAATCAGAGGAAAATCTCTTCAGAAACTTAAATGAGATGTTGAAAGGGTGGAGAGCGTTAAGAGGTTTGCATGCAACAAAACAAGTGCAGGCTTCTGGATTTATGTTTTGTTGGAAGGTAATGAGGGCCTAGGGAGTTTTCAAAATCCTCAGTAAAGCAAAGGTTGACCTTGCTTTATACACTGGATGCACGAAGTTGAATATAAAGCTAATATTTGTATATCAAATCACTTTTGACATAATTGCAAAGCTTTGCTCCCATTAGGAAAACACACACACTGAAATTCAAGGTCCTGAATACAAGTCCTAATAAAAACAGCTCTTAAGTATCTGGGCGTTCACTTCAAAGGGGTATTTTGTCTATGTCAATACACGGTCTACATTACATTTAATTCTCTGAAGAAATCTCTGTGCGCATTTTGCTAAGTGGCTAATCAATCTACCTGATCTTGCCCAGTTCAATGAAAGCACATCTATAAGGAACAGATGCTGCCTTCCACAGTAGATGAAAGGAATACCCCCTGACCAAGCTAGGGCAGCCTTCTTCACCTAGAGCGTAGGACCCTGACAGACAATAATAGCCCAGCAGTTCACTACATGCTATCTCTCTCACTAGGTTTTAATTACTACTCTAGTGCTGTGATGTAACATGAGCAAGGGAACCTTTTAGGGAAGCATTTAATTGGGGTTTCAGAAGGTTAGCTCATGACTAGCATCGAAGGAAGTATGGTAGCCAGCAGGCAGGCAGGCATGGCACTAGAGCAGTAGCTGAGAGCTCACTCTGATTTATAAGTTGCAGGCAGAGAGGGGGGGGGGAAGAAGAGGGGAGGGGGAAGGTGGGGGGAAACTGGGCCTGGTGTGAGCTCTTGAGATTCCAAAGTGACACACCTTCTCCAACATGGCCTTACCTTTGAATCTGTCCTAAACAGTCCCCTAACTGAGAACCAAATACTCAAATACATGGGCCTGTGGAGGCTATTTTCCTTTAAACCATGGCATACTATATGCTGACTGGCTCTTTTAGTTTTCTTTATCTGTTTCTGTATTGCCTCCCCATTTCAACTTCTCTCCCTATTCCTCCTTTCCTCCCCATACATTCCTTTCTCCACTCCTATCTCATTCATTGCTTTGATACACTATTTTGATTGTCTCATCGAGAGAGTTCCCAGTAAGTACAAGGGATCGTCATTGGATCTGTTGTTCTGATGAAGAACTCTTATTCCTCTAGAATCCATTGCCAAAGACCTGAGAGGCTATGGGTACTATAAGAGGTTGCTTTACCGGGCTAATTTTAAAGAGATAAATGGACCATAGCCTTCACTCATTCGTTCATGCATTCATTTATTCAAGAAATAATGTAGTTAGTATCAGACCCCATACAAGGTTGTGAATATAGAATCAAACCATGGAGAGAGAAACATACCCATGCCCACAGAACTTCCAGGCTCAGCAGGAGATGGAGAGACATTTATAATTTAAAAAGTAAATTATATAGTATGTGGAAGATAGCAAGTGCTGTGGAAAAAATAGAGGAGGGCAAGGAGGAGGGTGTGCTCTAAGTGTGCAATTTCAAAAGGGCTTTCAGATTGGCCTTGCTGAGGTGGTAATATCTGAGCAAAACTGGATGGGAGATGGATGCCTTGCCGGTCTCTCTGGGAAGCTTTGCAGAGTAAACAGAGAGCTCCCACACTGAGGTGGGAGTGCTCCCTGCATCTTTGATGGACAGCAGGGTGATCTATCTATCTGAAGTGGGGTGAGCAGGAAGGCCGCTATTGAGCTTTTATGTGCCAGTTTCTTACTGTTCGATAATCATCTGTTGATATTAAAGATCTGTTTATTGATTCCAAAGGGGTTCCTGGAGGAATTCCTACAAGAATTCAGAAAGCCCACAGATTGTGAGACACAAAGGGGACATTTAGTGGATTGCTGAATTATTATTGAAAGTTCAGCCAGTGTTGCTTCATCAGGCTAATTAACAGCATTTTATCAAAGGTTTGCACATCAACCCCTTCCTTAGTTTTGCCTTGGGACTCCTCCCCCTCCCCCTCTTCCCCCTGCTGCGTGAGGACGAAGATCAGACAAATCAGGAGACCTGCTGGGGTCAAGAAAACAGTTTGTGTGTTTCACAGTTTCTGTGTTTCTTGCTTCTCAGATTCACTCTCAGCAATTGCTTCCAACCTCATTTAGCAGCTCATAGCAACCCGGCCTTACCGTCTTCACTTCCCTCCATCTTGGGCTATGATCACAGGGTTTCGTTTTCTTTTGTTTTTTTCTTTTCTTTTACTGGATATTTTCTTTATTTACATTTCAACTGTTATCCTCTTTCTCTGGGTTCCTCTCCAGAAACCCCCTATCCCTTCCCCAGCTTCTATGTGGGTGCTCCCCCACCCAACCACCCACTCCTGGCTCCCCACCAGCCCTGGCATTCCCCTACACTGGGGCATGGAGCCTTCACAGGACCAAGGATCTCTCCTCCCATTGATGCCCAACAAGGCCATCCTCTGCCTCATATGCAGCTGGAGCCATGGGTTGCTCCATGTGTACTCTTTGGTTGGTGGATTGCTCTCTGTGCACTGGCTGTCACCTACTCCTAGGATTCTTTTTTTAAAGATTTATTTTTTAGATTTATTTATTTATTTATTATATGTAAGTACACTGTAGCTGTCTTCAGACACTCCAGAAGAGGGTGTCAGATCTTGTTACATGTGGTTGCTGGGATTTGAACTCTGGACCTTCGGAAGAGCAGTCGGGTGCTCTTACCCACTGAGCCATCTCACCAGCCCTCCTCGGATTCTTTGATCTTGATCCTAAATAGAAACAGACCTTCATTATCATGCATTTTCTCTGCCTTCCAGAGTGAATTTTTGTTTGTTTACAACCGTTCTTTACCAATGGATACCAGGAACCTGGTACTTCTTGGCCCCATATAAGCAATGCACAAGGAAAAGGAACATCCTCTGTGCTCTGCCTCTCGCCTTAAGGAAAGCTGTGCAAGATGAGGGACCCTTCTTTCCCTTCCCCAAGCTCTTCCTAATTCCTTGCCTTAGGGTTTTTATTACTTTGATAAAAACACATTGAAGAAAGGGTTTATTTTAGTTTAAAACTCTCAGATTACAATTCACTGCTGAGGGGAGTCAAGGCAGAAACTGAAGAATTGACCATGGAGGAGTGCTGTTGTTGGCTTGCTCCTTAAGGCTCCTGCAGCCTCGTTCCTTACATGCCCCAGGACCACTTACCTGGAGTTGGTGCCACCATCACAGGGCTGTATCCTTCCACATCGGTCCCTGATTAAGAAAATGTTCTACAGGCTTGCCCACAGACCAATCTGATGGAGGCATTTTCTCCACTGAAGTTTGCTCCACCCAAATGTCTCTAGCTTATGTTGACCCGAAACAAGCCATAGCATATCTTTCTTTACCTTTTCTGATGAATTGACCCTACTGGTGCCTTGTGTCTTAAAGTTCCAATGCAACAAAGTTATCTACCTCTTCTTTTTCTTAATCAGAAGACTCACTGTCTAGGTGCACTTCTTAAAAGAAGGAAGGAAATAACTATGTCCAAATAATTACATCAGAATCCTCCTAGAGGTGTCAAAATTTTCACAAAAAAAGAGAGGAAGCTTATTTGTATACATGATATTGGTATTTCAAGAATGTCATGAAAAGATTTTTCACTTTAAAAGAAGCTGGGTAGCTTGGGAAGCATTGCCTGTTTGCTGTTCTAAGAGATAGCTCCCTAGAATTGTTTTTGTGACCCTGACTTATGTCCCCTGAAGACCTTTTAAATGGCCCATTTCTGAGGCTCATCATGGTTATTTTCAAACATCCATTTTGGTGATGACTCTCTTGCAGCTGAGGCATTTCAGAGTGACATTTCCTATCAGGTCTGAAGGAACACCTGACCTGCCTCCTCGATTGTCCCACCCCAGTGCTGTGAGGGCCGCAGCGTGTTCTGTGATTGTGGAGGGGCAGGCAATCCCAGCAAACCAGTCATTCCTTATCCCCAAGCTTGCTCTTCAGCTAACAACTCTCATCCTCAAGGACCACTCTCAAAGCAAAGAATATAGGGGCAGAAGTAGAGCCTGGTACATCAGTCATTTCGTCAATTACCAGAGAACTGTTTCCAGTTGTTTGGGAGCCAAAGGAAGATGTTACTGTCTGGAAAGACCTGGTACATCTGAAATAGCTGTAGTGGTGCTCTTGGTAGTTAAAGCATTTTGAGAATAAGCTGGGTGCCCAGGAAATGTAGATGCTTTCAAATGACCTCAACACTCCTGGCTTCTTGTCAGATTGATTCCTTTCACTAGGACAAGTTGCTTTTATCTTTATACCATCTAGCCTTGGGAAGTAAGAGATTGGTTTAGTGATCTGTAGTTAGGAGCATTCAGAATTTTCAGGAATTTATCATTTAATATTTGAATGTCCATGTGTGGTCTCGCAATCTGTGTGGATTGATCAACTTGAGTTGGAGACACACACATACACACACACACACACACACACACACACACACGTGTGTGTGTGTGTGTGTGTGTGTATGTCTATGTCTATGTCTATGTCTATGTCTATGTCTATGTCTATGTCTATGTCTATGTCTATGTATATATTTGTGTGAGGTATACCTCAAGTTGAGTCTGAAACAATTTTAAACAGCTGTCATTGCTGCTGTCTTGGAAACCAAACTTGAAAGTGTCAGAACAGCAAATAATTCCAACACAACCCTCAGTTGAAGACCCATGATAGTTTCCTTTTTCTTTTTTTCTTACAGTTATTTTATGTATATGAGTACACTGTAGCTGAAGATGAAGGCATCAGATCCCATTACAACATGTGGTTGCTGGGAATTGAACTCAGGACCTCTGGAAGAGCAGTCAATGCTCGCAACCACCAGCCCAGCTTCCTTTTTCTTAATTCCTCTCTCTTAACCCCAGCAGGCTCACATCTAGGACCCCAGACAATTGTTCCTGCTTACATTTCTATTTCACTCCAGGATCATTAATAGAGGCATTGCATCTCTATCTGTCTTCCTCAAAAGATCTGGAATGTGGGTTTTTTCCATTGTAGTTTGTTCTTGGGTACAGTGCCAGCCCTTAATGGGTGGCATTCAGGTATGCTGAAAGTCCTGTAAAGTGGGATAGCCTTATAAAGAAAGGATCTGTAGCCGAGTTTCAAAAAGCTGTTGATCAACTCCATTTCTCTGATTTGTGTCCCTCTCTGTCAGCTTCCTGACGATCTCGGTGCCTTCAATCTCTTGCTTTGTCTCCACTCCTTGTTTGTATTTCTCAGCCGGGATGTCTACTCATACATGGCCTGCCTCATAGAATCCATTCCTGAATGCTCGGCTTTGTTTTCCTAGCTCCCTTGGAAGCTTTTCCAATCATGCTGCCTTGAGTCACATCGTAGTTCCATGGATTTGCTATGCAAGTCCTTCATTTGGATTTTCAAACTTAGTCATACATTTCATTCTTTGCCAGTCCTCCAGAGAACAGCCTTATGATGTACAGTTTTCCACCTTTTGTTTTTCTCTCCCTCGGTTCTAGCTAAATGGGATGTGGCAGAGACTGTTATGGATCTGAAACATCCTACTTCCTTACCCTCCTAGGTATGTAACAGGGTGTGGTGTCGGGACCAAGTTCTAGCTAAGGAATTGTGGGCGAATATAAGACTTATCACTGCTAGGTCTGTCCTATGGGAATTCTTCACATGACTTTCTTCTTCCTATGCAGTTTGTAAAGAGAAAGGATTGTGAAGACCCAGAGGTACACACACCCTCAAGTCACAACAATCCCAGTCCTTAAATAACTGGGCAGGAAGTCACCCACACTCTGAGAATGTGGACATCTAGATTGGACCCAATGAACACAAAGGCAGCTTTAATTGAGCGTTAGACCATTGCATTTCATAACAAGAGGCATTAGAAACATCCTGGTCATATATTTCTCTTCCACATGAACTTATTTACTTGGCTTCCATTGAATAGGGTGAGTTTTCTCTTCACATGTTAAAATGTTTCACCTCATCTAATATCATATCAATTCTTATTTCCTCCATGAAGCTCTCTCCAATTTCACTGTGACAGAGATTTATTCTTCTCAAACTTCTTGAAACACACACACACACACACACACACACACACACACTGCTTTGCCACTCAATGTGCAGATTCTGCTACACTACACCTATTTTTGCTTAGCTTTAGTGAGTGTGTTCTATTTTCTCTGGGATGTTTTCAGATCATGTGAGGTGGTGGCTTTGTTTTATGATTCAGTGTGAGGGATGTTGTAGAAGGACAGATTGACTTGCTTCACTTGGCTCCTTTAATATTCCCCACCCTTCTTTACTGACATAACCCACAGTCAGTGTTTGGTTTATGAGTTTGATCTCACTGCTTGGTCCTATGTCTGATTCTCAGAAATACTGGTGAGATAAAATGATACCTACTTAATACTCCTGTATTACTCCACTGCTGGCTGTGCTTAATCCATGTTAGTTGGATAAATGAATCTATTTATTTCCTCTGAATTCAGAGAAGAATAAACCTAAACCCTTCTAAACTCCCTGTTTTTAGAAGTATCACAACACTATATCAGATTTCATTCTTTTCTTTTTTATTCTGAGAGTAATCACACAGGACTGACTGCTGGCTTTGAATGAGGTTAATCATCAGTCTATCGATGTTTTTGTTTAATAAAAGATTAGATGCTTCCGTCTGGTACTGTAGTGTGATCATCACTTCTGCTTGCTTTATCTTTGAGTTCGTGTATCCTCATGTAAGTGCTAGTTCTTCAAACTGGTGGGTTAATCTGGTGAGGCTTTTCCAACAAGGGATGAGTCCAAGGGACTCCTGCTGAGGCAAAGGCCTTGTCAAGTGATCAAAGCTATTGACTCTGCTATTCTCCCCCACTGAACCTGGAGACCCCATTCCGCAATCAACAGAGACCGTTGAAGAGGAGGTGCATGGGCCAAGTTTCAGAAGACTTGACCTATTTTTTTTTCCAACGGTGTGATCTTCAACAATCACTTCTGTATTACATTCTTAGGAGAGTGGGTCAAAGTATTTCTCAGTTTTGTTTTGGGGTGTGTGCATGTAGTGATGCATTATTAATAACCACATAGGTAGTGTTTTAGAATGGCAGGGAATAGGCAGAAATTTCTGTAGCATTGGCATTGGAAACCCTTTGAATAGATGTTAAGCAACTGTCTCAAGTGACTGACTAACCTCAGTTACTGATGAGCTTCCGATGTGATGACCGCTCTGCCTACATCCTGTGCATATGCATTCTTTGCTTAGAGTTTGGGAGTTCCCTGCTATAAAAGGATCAAGGGTTTGACCCAAAGGGAAGAAGCCAGTGTTTAGTAAATCCATAAGCAGCAAGGGATGACAGCTTCTTCAGTGAAGAAATGAAGAGCAGTTAAGTCAAGGCTCCAGAAGTGAATGATGTCAGGGAGTTGTGAAGAAGTACATATTTATGTCAGAGGAGGGAGCTAGGAAATGTCCCATGGCTCAGAGCAAGTCAATAACTGTGTGTACATTAATTATGGATTTAATTTAGATACTATCATTACTTTAAAATTTTTTCATCATTTTCATGCTGGTTACTTAGCATGGAGAAGGGTCAACCATTTCTATGTTAAACCATATGTAACATAATCTTAGGCATAGTGGATATGTTTGGTACACACTTGCCATAGAATATCTTTGCTTAATCTTGGTTTAGCTCTATCATTTTATGTTAGAATTTTATAGCTACATGCAAGGATATAGTCCTTCTTTGACTCAATGTTTATTTTGTTTGGTTGTTTTTGGCTTTTGGTAACAGTGTTTCTCTGTACACAGCCCTGGCTGTCCTGGAGTTTTCTCTGTAGACTAGGCTGGTCTCAGAAATCCACCTGCTTCTGTCTCCTGATCAAAAGTCAATGGTTATAAACTAAATGCCCAACTGTATTCTAACTGTGTCCTAAGTTTATCCTAGATAGAGATATAGACACATTTTATACCTTTATAGAACTTACATTCTTGTGGGAAATTGTGTGTGTGTGTGTGTGTGTGTGTGTGTGTGTATGTATATGCATTTTCATATATATTTATAGAAACAAAGATATATGAAGTTAAAACATTATGTATGCTCCTATATCTAATCTGCCTGCCTATCTGTTGTCTATGTATGGAATTGAAACAGTTCTAATGGAATGAGAGGAGCTATGGAACTCTCTAGAACGGTGCTTCTCAACCTCCCTATAGCAGTGACTCTTGAATACAGTTCCTCATATTATGGTGATTCCAAACTATAAAATTATTTTTGTTGCTACCCCATAACTGAAATTTTGCTACTGTTACAAATCATAATGTAAATATTTTTGTTTGCCAGTGGTCTTAGCCAACCCCTGTGAAAGAGTCATTCAATCCAAAAGAGTTGGAACTCACAGGTTGAGAACCACTGCTCTAGAGGATAGTGTTTCAGAGCTTGCCCTTGATACAGGCATTTGTTTGCTAGGTGGAAAAGCATCAAGAAGAACAATGAGAGGAGGGAGAGGATGAGAGGAGAAGATGGGAAAGGGAGAGGGAGATGGGAAGGGGAAGAGGCAGAGGGAGAGGGAGAGGGAGAGGGAGAGGGAGAGGGAGAGGGAGAGGGAGAGGGAGAGGGAGAGGGAGAGGGAGAGGGAGAGGGAGAAAGGAAATGAAGTCAAAGAATCAGTCCAATTGGGCTCTTGGTGAGTTCCAAGATTTATTCTAAGTGAGAAGAGAATCTATGCCATCACTTTCAATAAGGACAAGGTTAGATTTAGTTTTTTTTTTCTTCAAAGGAATGTTTTTGTCTTCGCTGTGGCATACACGTATAAAGAGAGCCAGGAGTCTCATACTATAGTTCAGAAAGAGATAGTCACAGCTGAGAGTGGGAGCTAGTAGGGAGGGAGCTTTCTCTCCATCCCAGGCTGGTCTGTCAATGTTAAAAGATGACCTTTTATTTTTACCAATGTTGGAGCTGGGGAAGTGGCTCAGTTAGTAAAATGCTGGCCACTGAAGCTTGAGAACCCAAGTTTAATCTGAGGATCCAAGTTTGATCCCCAAATCACATAAAACCAAACACCTGTGGCACATGCCCATCATCCCAGCTCTTCGGGGAGAAAGACAGAGAAATCCCTGAAGCTTTCTGAGCAGCTATTCTAGCCTAATTGATGAGCTCCAGGTTCCACAAGGGACCCTGTCTAAAAAACTATGGGGTGGCTAGTTGTGGGGATGCATAACAGTAGAAGATGCAGAAGAGAGGAGGCACAAAGATCACTAGTAAACACCGGCTTGGTATATGCCTGGACAAGTAAAATAAGCATGATAGAGAAATGCTGCCTCCACATGCAAACACACGTGCATACATGCACATACATAGAGGCATGTGCACAGACATACACAAATAAAAATCTTTCAAAATTGAGTATAGCTGAATCTCCTGTAATACAATTTGAAATGTGAGCACCCTGACATTGCTTTGGAAATTCAATTACATTGTTCTAGCCCAATTAGACCTAGACCCTGAATGTATGAATGCACAGGAGTCAGACTGAGGTAAGACAGAGGGGAAGAGAAGGTTTATGAAGAGCAAGTGAATGTGGTTTTGATGTCATAATGACCCCTGACAGAGCTCAAGGCTCCTCCCTCATTTCCTCACATCCTATTTTCTTCTTAAACTTTTGACTTCCATGTCACCCCTTCAGTGGAGGCTTGCTCTGCCCAGTCAGTCCCTCATGGATGCACAGGCACACACATTTCTATTTCAGCTGTCTTTAGCTCTGCAGCATGAGGGCATCATGTCCTGTTAGGGATTTTTTTTAATGACTGTGTTCTGTTTTGCCTTCTGCCATAGCATCCTTCTCCATCAACAAATCCTTCCTATTTGCTGTTTAAGTATTGATATTCCCTGGGGGATTGCTCTCTGGCTTTTTATCATCTCACTCTTTCAATCTTAATCTATGTATGTGTATTCAGATACTTCCCCTTCCCATTAAAAAAAGAAATCTCTAGTCCTAACCTCAAACATAAGATGGCTAGACCAGTTGCTCATTGGCCATGTCCCCCTGGCTGGCCCATAGTAAGCTTATGTAAAGTGGTTTCTGAACCCATTGTACAATGCCATATTCCTCAGACTCAACCTGCTTTTCTTTACTACAAGCCCAGCTTGTGAACTCATCTGCATTTGTCCTTCCTTCTACACTACCCTACTCTCTATCAGTCACTTACCAAATCTGGACAGTTTTGCCTTTATTCACCTTCCCCCTCCATCCATGCTAACATGGCCCCACTAGAGACTCATCCTCTCTTCCCTGGAGAACTAACTGTCCTTCCTGATTCTCATCTATTGTCTTTTTTCCCCCCAAGAAATCTACCCAGCCTTTAATCTGATCATGTCTCTCCCTGTCAGAGAACTCTCCAAAGACTCCCCGTCACATACAATGTAGTGTTTGACTCTGCAAGGACCAGGCAGTGCTCTTTACCATCTGGTCCTGGCTCCCCTTCTAACATGATGTCCCTGCAACCTGTCCCCTTCCCTCCTGACTTTCCCACTGTGGCTCATTACACTCAGGCAATACTTCCTATCAATTACATCAGGCTTTAGATCTGTGTTCACACCATTTCCTCTGCCTGAGAAATCTTTCCTCTCTTCCTTTTTGTCTGGATAATTCTGAGTTTTTAAACCTCCGGACTATGACACACTAGGTGAGTAGTTCATGTTTCCCTGGTGTTGATGGTACCTTTATAGCATCCTGCACTAGCACACATCATCACTAACTGTAAACATATGTCTCTGTGTCAGTTTCCCCTTTCTGAGTCCTTGTTCCTCATCTAAAAGTGGTAATAACAATAGTATGTGTTTTAGAGAACTGTTGGGAACAATAAATTAGTCTATTCATATGATAATATTGAAACAGCGACTAGTTTATAAAAATCATGATAGTAACAATATTATTACTGTAATATAATAATCAAAAAATGCACATCATAATTATATCACTAAAATTATTGTACTCTAATAGAAATATTGATGATACCAGAGTCTGAACATCCCTTACTTAAAGCCTTGTAACTAGAATATTTTCAGATTTTAGATACTTTTTTCTGGTTGTGGATATTTTCATATATGTAGTGAACTATCTTGGGAATGAGATCCAAGTCTAAAACTGAAAATTCAGTTATATTTCACATATAGTTTGCACATATGGTCTGTGGGTAATTTTTACATAATATGTATTTTCAATAATTTTGTGGTCTGTAGACAGTACTTTTGTTATTGCCCAGCCTGCTGCCACTTACAGGATATTCAATAAACCTATTTTTCTTCTGAAAATAAATAAATAAAAATAAGATAATTTTGTCTATTAAGTAAAGTTCTGCTGGGCGTGGTGGCGCATGCCTTTAATCCCAGCACTCGGGAGGCAGAGGCAGGCAGATTTCTGAGTTCGAGGTTAGCCTGGTCTAAAAAGTGAGTTCCAGGACAGCCAGGGCTACACAGAGAAACCCTGTCTTGAAAAAAAAAAAAAAACAAAAAACAAAACAAAACAAAACAAAGTCAGTAAAGTTCTACGGTGTGAATTTCCCAATTATGGTACCATATGGGTATAAAGGAACTATCAGATTTTAGAATATTTTGAAATTTCAGAAATTTATTAATATTATATATCATTATTGTTAATACTGCATATATTGTAGTGGCATATGGTGAACCCATCAATGCCAGGACAATCTAATAAAGTAAATATGATAATAATAATTGCTGATAGTTAATGTATATGGAACAGTTGGTATATGCTAGATGTTCAACAAAGCGAGTAACATCAGCTTTCTTACAAACACCCATGAGCTGTGCAGATGAGTATATGGATATATAGAGGGCAAAACAACTTGATAAACTTGCTTATCCCAAGAGTCTGTCCATGATTCTCTTCAGGATTTCAACCTGCCCTATCTTCATAATACTTATTACCAGAGGGCTTGGGGAAGGCAGGAGGTGCTCATGTGTAACTCTCTGGTGGTTACTACCACACATCACCCAGCTCTCTTTACAATGAAGCCAGGCAACCAACAGGTAGCTCAAAGGTGCCCATTGGATTTTTCTCCCATATTCCACTTAATTTAATTAGCACATTATCAATGAAAGTCATACCTTCTCCCCAGCAGCAGCTCTCTGAGTAACTAACAGGCATTTCCCCAGGGATATTGCACAGTAGACAGGGCTAAAATCTGCCTATTGGAATATGAATTCTTTTAGCACCAGGAAACATGGGTGGCAGAGCCAAGGAAGGACTAGCCCAGTCCCCGACTGCAACATCAAGCTCTTGGGCCCATAACGGCATATGGCAACGATTTCAGGTCATGTTTGTTTTCTAGCCTCTGGTAACAACATTGCAACAAATTAAACAGATATCAAAACAGACTGCAATTATTGACCCCAAAGGGCTCCTTTTCCTGAGACTAAGTACAAAGCCACAGAGTAGAAAATGTGATGGCTCAGGAAAAGGTAGGGGAATAGAATAGTCCCTCCGTGAGCAACTATTCTGTACCAAGAATTGCCTATAATGACCCATTCAATGCTTAGCATAATCCCATGAATAAATAATATTATTCGGTTTTAAGATGAGACACAGAGAGGAACCAAATTGTGTGATATCACAGAATTCATTATCTGACCCTGGACAACCTGGCGCTATTCCTCCATTGCTTAGTCTGTCTCTCAGGTTTTTATTCAGCCATTTCATCTTTTTCAAGCTGTCTGGGTTATGTGACCCATTGGTTCTTGGCAATTCTGCTCTGGTAATAGTTTCAAGCAAAGCTTGAGATAGACTTTATGTTGTTATTTACTGATGCTGCAGGAAGGGTGTGGCTACTGGTCCTGTGGTTTGGCTGGTCACAGACTCTTCTTCGATGTTTTCAAGAGCAGGTGGAGACTCCTTAACCCCTCAGTTCTTCCTCACAGACCTGGGAGAGCCTGTTCCTGTTCACTCTATTCCTGCTATCTTAGGGTTTTACTACTGTGAATAGATCCATGACCAAGGCAACTCTCATAAGGACAACAGTTAATCAGAGCTGGCTTACAGGTTCAGAGGTTCAGTCCATTATCATCATGGTGAGAGCATGGCAACATTCAGGCAGACATGGTGCAGGAGGAGCTAAGAGTTCTACATCTTCATCTGAAGGCTAGTAGGAGAAGACTGACTTCCAGGCAGCTAGGACAAGGGTCTAAAAGCCCACACCCTCCTCTAACACTTCCTCTAACACACTTCCTCTAACAAGGTCACATCTACTCCAACAAGGCCACACCTCTAAACATCTACACTAACAAGGGCCACTCCCTGGGCCAAGCATATTCAAGCCACCACACATGCCAATATACCACTACCTTTTAAGATGTGGACATTATCTTCTTGTACACACACAGGCACATGCACACACACACACACACACACACACACACACACACATTACATTTCATTGTAAAAAGTTTTACTATGAACTAGTATAAAATGAACAGGGGGAGGGCTAACATCTAACATAATAAATATAAAGAATTGATGACATTTTAATTTTGTGAGCTCTTAGCAATGCAGTCTTTGGCTTATAATTTTTGTCCATGCCTCTGGAATGAGCTTCTCTGTGTCTCCATCCCAGATTTTGAAACTTCAGCTCCTCATTTTTAAAGTGGAGGGGCATGATATCTATTAGGTTGAATCATAAAATTTTCATTTTTTTGTAGGTCAGAAATGGTCAAATGGTGACAATTTTATATACCTCCACTTAATACATCATAGGGTTACTGTGTAGAAGAAATGAATAATGCATGGGAAGCACTTATCATAGCTACTGTCCCCAAAGTGCTCAATACATGAGACCTATGATGGGGCTAATGACTTTCATCTGAGACAGTGACTGAGGTCTTATTGGACTTCTATTGCCAGTTCAATTTTTCTGAGTGGCATAGACCAAATGCCTGGCTTTTATAAACACTGCTTGCTGAAAGCAGAAGACTACGCCGGGAGAGCATTATTTTCAGTACACTGCCTTGACTCCAATATGGGGGAAGAATAAGAGGGATCTCTATGGCTCAGGTGGACTTGTGAAATCTCTAAACCCTTATATGAAGAGAAGACATGTCCCCAAGTCTCTCTGTGGGCAAAAGACTCTCTGTGGACACCTCCTCATTTGGAGAACTGTATCACTGTGTCCCTCAGTAAGTCATTTAATGCTTGAATATTTGATAATTCATTTTCATGCAAAAGCATTCAGTATTTGCTAGGTTTTTGGCAACGTTATGATCTCACAAATAAAAGTTACTTTTATAATCATTGTCATTCTCTTTTTGTTCACATAAATGTTTATTGAGTACCTATAGTAAATGAGCAATGATGATAGAAAGTGGATAAAATGGTGATCAAGTCAGAGAGAGTATCTGGAAGCATAAGTCTACCAGAAGAGACAGGCATTGATTCAATTATTGGGATAGACCACCATAACCAAAAGCTTCCTGGAGGGAGGTGTAGTGGCTATTCCTGGTTGTCAACTTGACTATATTTGAAATGAACTACAATCCAGAATTGGAAGGCTCACCAGTGAACTCTCCCAATCTGGAGACTGGGAGATAGAAGTTTCTGATCTGGATCTTGGTATGGAGATCTTGAGACACAGTGGTGATTGAATCCAGAAGATTAAGACAGGGAGAT
>NC_034594.1:130930833-130943154 GCF_900095145.1 Mus pahari
TCTTGGGTTCTATAAGAGAGCAGGCTGAGCAAGCCAGGGGAGGCAAGCCAGTAAAGAACATCCTCTATGGCTTCTGCATCAGCTCCTGCTTTCTGACTTGCTTGAGTTCCAGTCCTGCATCCTTTGGTGATCAACAGCAGTATGGAAATGTAAGCCCAATAAACCCTTTCCTCCCCGACTTGCTTCTTGGTCATGATGTTTGTGCAGGAATAGAAACCCTGACTAAGACAGGAGGAAACATTTTATTTCAGCTTATAACTCTCAGGTTCTCGGAGAAGCCAGGGAAACCTGAGAGTTATAAAAAGCAGGAACCTAGAGGCAGGAACACAAGCATAAGCCATGGAGGAATGCTGCGTAGAGGCTTGATCCTCATGGCTTGCTCAGCTTTCCTTCTCAAACAACTCAAGAGCACCTGCCCCATAGTGACCCTGCAACCATGTGCAGGAATGAGGAAAATTCCTGACAGACTTAATCTAATGGAGACATTTTCTAAGTTCAGAATCCCTCTTCCCAAGTGATTCTAGATTGTGTTAGGTGTATAAACAAAACAAAACACACAAACAATCAGCCCCCCCCCCAACCAAAATAAGACAAACAAAACAACCCCTCTGAAAATCCATAATCTACAAACATAAATGTAAAATTGCAGTCATGGTATTATACATAGTGTTTTGGTAACTAGAAGTGCTCTAAAGAGCGTTGTGTGTGGGGACTTAGTGTGGGGACATAAGACTGAGTTGCCACATAGCTCAGCTTGTGATTTAAGTTTAGATAAAGAGACTGAGGCACAGGACTGATGACTGAGGTCTGGATTCTTTCCATTCTTTTACCCTCATCTTAAGCAACACGCTGGCTTTAGGGGAGTCCTTTCAAGGAAACTATATCAGGACTCTTGTCCGAGAGAGGGAAAGAACAGAGAAGAGGAGAAAATGCATGCTTATAGTAAGGGGAGGGGTGAGTTGAAGTAGCACTCCACACAGAAAGACCTGTCTATGCCAGGCTCTTTTGTCAGGAAGAATGAAGACCTACTTGAAAACCAGAAAAGCCAAATGCAACAAGAAAACAGAGAACAAAACCAAGTAATTCACAAGGCTGTCCATGAAGTCAGGCATCAGATCTTGAGAGTCTTAGAAAGGACTTTGGTTTTCATCATGAGAGCAATAAAGGATGGATTAAAAGTTGTGTCTAGCCCAGTTGTAATCAGAGAGGCTTCTGATAGAAACAGGTGCAGAAGCACACAACCAAATGTTAGGCGCATCAGTCGAACCTTGGGGAATCCTGTAGAAGTGGGCAGGAGGAAGAATTGTAGGAGCCAGAGGGGTCCAGGATATCACAAGAAAACCCACAAACCAATTAACCCCGGGGCTCAAAGGGGTTCACAGAGACTGAACCAACTACCAGGGAGCCTGAATAGGACTCACCTAAGTCCTCTGCATATATGTTACAGTTATGTAGCTTGGTAATTTTGTGGGACTCCTAATAGTGGGAGCAGGGACTATTTATTACTCTGTTGGCTGCTTTGGGGACTCTACCTCTCAGGATTACCTTGTCCAGCTTCTACACAAGGAGGGGTGCCTAATCTTGCTGCAACTTGATATGTCATGTTTGGTTGCTATCCATGGGAGGCCTGCCCTTTTCTGAAGACAAATGGAGGAGGAATAAGTGGGTGGGATGGGGGATAGATAGGTAGAGGGGAGGTGTGGGGGAGTGGCTGGGAGGAGAGCAGGGGAGAAAACTGCACCCAAGATGTAAAAAAACAATAATAAAAAAGAGAAGTTGTAAGTGTATGACAATAACAAGATTAACATTTTTGCTTCTTAAGATTGCTTCAGGTGTTGGGGAATAAAATGGACCAGAGAAAGAAGGGTGATGGTGAATGGCGAGGGGAGGGGGGCAGGAGGGGAGCAAGATGAGTTAAGAGAATTTTGGAAGGGGGAATGATAGTGTTTTATACTAGCATGACTAACAGGAAGATAAAGAAAATGAGATATAGTCAAAAAGTTTGTCAGCCCGCGGGAGTTGCAGTTGGATGAACGTTAGGCATGGGAACAAGGAAAGAATGCTAATGGGTCACGTTTAGATCGCTGTCCATGGTAGCTCCATTCCCTGGAAGAGAGTACAGTGAGTGAGGGCCATACTGCCTGCGGAGCAGAAAGGCTGAGCTAATGTTTCATTTATGGTGCCTTAGGGGAATTGTCTGATTTATTTCAGAAAATCCTAGGAGGTCTGTGTCGGATGGAAATGTGTAGGGAAACTGCAAAAAGGTGGTAAATAAAGTCACAGTATAGATGAGATTGCCAAGGAAGCCAATATGGTGTCAATGATTAAGACAAGGTTTAAAAATAAGTCCGTAGAATTCCACATTTACAAACTGTCAGGAAATTTTGGAATCTATTTCCTAGAAACTTAGGATGAAGTAAGTTAAGCAGTTTGCTCAAGGAGCAGACTAGCATGGCAAAGATAAGTTTGAGCCTGGGATGTTTTATCTTCCAGAGCTTTAGTGCTTGCACCAGAGTACATTTTTTTTCTTTCTTTCTTTCTGGTTTTTTTTTTTTTTTTGCCTTTGAATAATTAATTTTTGAAAACTTTGAAGAATATTGCCATTATATCATTGAGTGGTGCTTTTAAGTTTCTATTTTTTGCTGTTCTTAAAAAGACAGCCTAAAAAGTTCCACACTGCTGAGACAGGTAAGGTGAGCTTTAAAAAGAGGGATGAAACCTCAGAAATTCTCCCAGTCCCTGGGAGCTTAGAGTTCAGTAACTTGACATAATTAGGTGTTCACTTAACACTTGGTAATTAAATGGCTTTTCACCAATTTCGTTAAAAGGGAGAAAAGCTAGTGTGAGAAGTGCAGTAGACACCCCAGGCTCTTTCGCAGAACCTGTTGGCAGAGCTGTCCCGGTGGCTCCTGCTGAGGCACTAACTATCTTCTCTCACCTACACAGAGAGTGCCAATCATGCCAGCTCCCTTCTCCTTGTCCTGGGTGAAAGAGCTGAGAAATGGTCTTAGCAAGTCGGAGAATGAAGTGCTGAGCCTCTGCTGAGTCTGTGATGAAGTTGCTTCCCTGGCAGTACCTAGCATGGGAGAAAGCCAAGAGCTCCATGGAATAGAATTAATAATTTTACTATTATTTTTAGTTGGGAAGGAGATTTCTAGGTCTGTCATTCTAAGGTGGCTAGGTGGCATTAGTAACGCCTTGTGCATGCCTTCAGACCATATTCCCTGCCTTAAAGTCAAGGGTCAGGAGGAGTTTTTGTCTTGGGATCACGACTGTAAGAGAATACCAAATGAGGGCTGTAAGTGACACACACAATCACAGGCTAGGAAGAGTGAGACGTTCATCCTAAATTTCATGAGGACAAATGAGAATGCTAGGAAATCCAAGCTCATTCTTCTCACCTCCCCACCCAAACCAACCCAGCAACCAGCCAACCAAACAGACCATAAAGAAGATTTCGAATTTGGTTACTGGCAATTGGCAAACTTGAAAAGACTCCAAGAGAGGACACACATTTCTCGCCAAAGCAGACGAAGCCGGAGACCAAGCTGAGTGGCCATGTCACAATCTGTCCTTTGTATCGGTTCTAATTCTTTTTTTTTTTTTTCATTTACTAATTGATTTATTCACTTTACATCCTGATTGCAGCCCCCATTCTCCTTTCCTTCTCTTTCCAGTGCCACCCTCCCCTTCTCCGCAGAGAAGGGGCCCTTCCACCCCCCAGGCACCAACCTACCCTGACACATTAAGTCTCATCCGGACTAAAAGCACCCCCTCTCCCTGACAGCAGACCAGGCAGCACAACTAGGGAAAAGGGATCCAAAGGCAGAAAACAGAGTCTGAGTCAGAGACAGCCCCTGCTCCAACTGGACCCACATGCATTGAATTACCTGGGATTCACCTTTCTCCATGAACTCCTGCCACTCCCAGGCTGCTTGCTTGCCTGCGAATCCAGCTGGCTTTCACTTAAAGGTTTGACTTGGTAGCTGATTACAGAGCATTGAACTGTAGCCATGAAGCCAGGGTACCTAACACCTAAAAATCCCAACAGCCTTTTGGGGGTTGAGATAGGAGGATTGCTGGGAGTTTGAAGTTGGCCTTGTCTCCATGGTAGGCTCCACATTAGCCTCGAGTACAGAGCAGCATTCTGTCTCAAACTCAAATGCACCTCCAGCAAAGATACCTCAGAACCTGGAAATGAATTAAGAGTATTGAAGTACTCACAGCCCTGTTGAGTTTCTCTGCTGTGTGTGGTAAGGAGGGCAAAGGCTCGGGGAGATAAAGGGGGTCAAGAAAACCTTGAGCAAAAATATAGAATCGATTTGTCATAAATGAAGGTAAATAGGACCTTGGAGGCAGATGAAAGGGACGAGAAGTATTGCCGAGATGCTATGCGGAGAAGCGCTGTTGCCTGAGCCTAACTGAATTATAGTGTTGGAGTTTTATGGGCCCCTCCAGACTGCCTCCTTTCTCCAATCTAATTTGGAA
Organism: Mus pahari; assembly: GCF_900095145.1. NCBI lineage: Eukaryota > Metazoa > Chordata > Mammalia > Rodentia > Muridae > Mus > Mus pahari. The sequence goes on from NC_034594.1 coordinate 130,935,322, forward strand.
ACAATGAAGAGAGAGAAAATAATTTAAAGAGATAGGAATTAAAAGGTGATGTTTATTACTCATAAACTCAATTTTAGACAATGTGGCTTTTTTAAAGTTTACTGTCTGATACCGAGTCCCAGATTTCGCAAACCAGGCTTAGGAAGCCGTGGACTCCAGACAGCTTCTTCTGGGGAGGGAGAGGTGGACCTATTTCAGGTGATTAGAAAATGGGCAATAAACTATACCCGTGAGAAAGCGGTGAGCCGCTAAGAGGAGGAGGGCAGAAAGTGTCAGGTCTGCACATGGTCAGGTCTTGAACCGCACAAATCATTTAGGTCTCCCTCCTCAGAACTTGGGGAGAGTGGGAGTCCCAGCTAGTGAAGCTGCCTCCACATGAAAGGAACTGTCAGGATTAGAAACAAAGGTTCTTTTCCCTCTATAATCCTGATGAGTCAGAAAAACAAATGATTTAAGGTGTTCCCAGCAGAATGGCTTGGTGCATTTACATATAGCAAACATGAGCAGAATAGGATTTCTGGAAACATAAAGGCAGACTTCTTCCCATGCATGTGGAAGAGTGTTATAATGACCTTGAGTATAGTAGATCAGTGTAGCACATACCTTGCAATACACAGAATTTGATGCAGATGAAGCTTGTTCTGTTTTCTTTTTCTTTTTTTTTATGATAAAATTTGGTGGCAAGTATAAGATACCTAGGAGAAAGAATACTGTTTTTCACAGCCCGGAGGTTAGTAGGAGACAGTGGGTGCTTCCTGCTTTGAATGAACTGAGGGGGAAAAGAACTCATGGGACCAGTCTTGCTTCCATTTAGCAAGATATGGAAAGGATGATAAGACACTGGGGTTTTAATTTCTCATAAAGCACCATTTCTAAAATGCACGGTGGAAAGAGTTAAGAATGGGGATCATAGGAGTTTACAACAGAAAAAAAAGAAAAAGAGAAAAAAAAGAATCCGAGCACAGAGAAGGCGGAATGAGGGTTACTGTAGCAGGGCCTGGGGAGGGTTCAGGAGCTCCTGCTTTATCCTAAGTGTGACTTCATGGAAGGGGAAATGAAATCATTGCTGTCAGAGAGAGAGCTCGGTGGTAAAAGAAGGAAACGTAACAACCTAGCTTTATGAAAGGGATTAGAAAATGTTTTAAAACAGGCAGGGGGCCCAGTGAGATGACTCCATGGGTAAGGGTGCTTGCAGCCAAGACTGATGACAGGAGTTCAATTCCTGGAGCCTGCATGGCAGAAGGAGGCAACTAACTAGCCCTCTCCGATTGTCCTCTGACCTACACACACACACACACACACACACACACACACACACACACACACACACACCCCTACCTACCTACTGCAATAAATAAATATATTAGTAAGTAAGCAAGTAAGTAAGTAAGTAAATAAATAAATAAATGTAATGAAAACCCAGTGAAAAAATTGGAAACCTGGTGTCTTAGTTAGGGCTTACTGCTGTGGACAGACACCATGACCAAAGCAATTCTTATAAAGACAACATTTAATTGGGTCTGGCTTACAGGTTCAGAGGTTAAGTCCATTATCAACAGGACAGCAGCATGGTATTGTCCAGGCAGGCATGGTACAGGAGTTGCTGAGAGTTCTACATCTTCATCTAAAGGTCGCTCAGAGAAGACTGGTTAGGGGGAGAGTCTCATTGCCCACCCCCACAATGACACACTTCCTCCAACAAAGACACACCTCCAACAAGGCCACCCTCTGGACCAAGCATACTCAAACCACCACATCCAAGGTCTCAGAAAGTAGAAAAATTCTAGCCCAAGATATCCTCTTCTATTCTCTAGAACAAGTGTTAGCACTGCTGTTCTTCCGAAGCACACTTCTTTTTCTGTTCCCTAAAGGGAAGAAGTTTTTCTGTGTCGGCATGCAGAAGAGGAAGAGGCAAACATAGCTAGCATTCTCATTTCTCATTCATGCACAGTCCCCTTCTGCTATCTTCTCTGGGTATATCTTCAAATTATTAGAAAGACGCGTGCTCTCTGAGTTAAGGCTACACTCAGGATTCACTCAGCTGTGTCTTAGAGTCATAAGTCCTGAAGTTGAAGGGCCAGCTCTGACCTCAGCAAAGGCAAGTGTGTGGAGAATTCTTAGAGGAGCAAATGAAGAGAAATAGAGAGCCTGATGCAGGATGGATGGGGTGGGAAGCAAAGCAAGATTTGAGTCCAGAAAATGAATCTATTTTATTTCTAAAATCTAGGATCACTTGCTAGTCTCCTGTGTCCAGAGCTGTTGTGAGAACCATCACAGAGACCCTATATCAAAGTCATACACAGACACTATATCTTGAAACTAGATCCTGTGATTCCCTGTAGTTTAGTCTGTGTTGGTTTTGTGTTTCTGCTATCATTCTTCGTCTAAGCACTATGAACCTCCTTGGAGTCAGATATCCTGACTTCTGGTCAGGTTCTCTCTTGCCTTTATCTCTGATTGTAAAATCTTTTTCCTTTGTACAGGTTAGCCTTGAGTATGTGCTTCCAGGCCCAAAACACATTTAAGATCTTCGATGTTCTCTAGGTGAGGCAAGATCTCTCTTTCTAGATTATCAGATAAAAGAAACCATCCATTGACTTCATGGAGATGTCCTGCTTTATTTCTTCTGGGTCCCTACTGTTCTGACCATTCTACTATGGACAGGCCCCTGAGGACTGTTATGATCCCTCCTCAGTCTCAGACCTGAAAGCTCCATGGTACTAGTTGTCTGCCTCAATCCTGAAAGGAGCCTTTCCTGCATTCCATACGTTACAGACTCTAAGCTTGGATGGATGCTCAGATGGGCTGTTTGCTTGCTTGCCTATTTATTTATTTATTTATTTATTTATTTATTTATTTATTTATTACTTATTCATGTATTTATTTAATGTGTAATTAAAATATTGTTAGGTAACTTTTTTTTTTTAAATTGGTGCCCAGCATGCTGTTTTAGAGTGTGAATACCATACAGAATGGTTGGATCTAGATGGTTAACATGAGTTTCCCTCACTTGTTGTCATTTCTCTGATGGAAACTGCTTATATCTACTCAAGAGACTATAATATAACATTAAGTGGAGTCAATATGGTACATGAGAGACACCTTAATTCTTCCACATTAATTTTTACTTCCTACTTAATTGAGAGTTTGTAATCCTTGGCTGATTTTGCCTCACCCATCCTGCTACCCACCTTCTGGAACCAACCATCTGATTTGATTTTTCTCTCTTAATGAAGGGGAAAAGAAACAATTGTACACAGGCTTGAGATCCTGCTATCTTTGTTGTATTTTATTGAAAGCATCCTCTAGGTTCATCCATGTAGCCACTGGATTCCTGGAGGGAGTCTTGCTGGCTTACTTAGTGATGTTAATGTCGATGTTGTTGGGATTTTTTTTGTTTTTGTTTGTTTGTTTCTATATCCAGTTTTATGCTACTTAGTCAGGATCTTTTGTGGATCCATATGCATTTTGTGATAGGCTGTGACAAATCCTGTCCTTATGTTTTTGTTTGTTTGCTTGTTTGCGACAGGGTCTCATTATGTAGCCCAGACTAACCTGGAAACTACTGTGTTGCACAGGCTGGACTTGAACTCAAGTCAGTCTTCCTGCCTCAGCTCATGAGTGTTGAAATTGTAAGTGTATACTACCACAGATGGCTTAGCATTGGTATTTTGTCAGAAGTTGTACAGGATCTATTGTTTATGTAGCTATTTTGGGTACCTTACCTATATAACCTTTCCCAATCCACAAACACAGGTTGACTTTCTGCTTCTTTCCATTTTTAAAAAGTTCTTTCCTCTGTGTTTTATAATTATCATTGTAAGATCCTTCTGTATATTGATTAAATTTCCCTGTGTAAGTTTTTATGTTTTGATAGCTATCATAAATTTGATTGTTCTCTTGATTTCTAGTTTAGATTGTTCATTGCTAGTATATAGCAGCACTAATGATGTTTCCTCTGTATCCTATAACTGTATTGTTCTCACAGTTTTCAGTGAAATTCTATTCTTGATTTGTAGGCTTGTGAGATTTCTAGGCTTATATGTAATTCTGTCCTCTAGAAATACAGAGACTATAATTACATCCTTTCCAACGTGAATAGCTCTTGCATCTCTCTTTTGCCCACTTGCTCCGGTTTGGACTTCCTGAGCAACACTGAATAAACATGGTGAGAGGAAGCCCCGTTGCCTGTGTGGATAGTGGAAGGAACGCTCCTAGACTTTCCCTGTCGAGTATTACGTTTACTACAGAGCTGTCACGCATGACCTTTTCCGCATCACGAAACATTCTTTCTATACCTAATGTGTTGATAGTTTTTTATTCCTCTGAAAGGATGATGGATTTTTATCAAATGTGTTTTTCTTCATCTATTGAATGATCTCATATTTGTCCTTCAATCTGTTAATATGATGCATCGTATTTTTATTTGCAAATACTGCATCTCACTTGACCATGGTGAGTGATCTTTTCAATGCGAGACTGCATTCAGCTTCCTTATATTATGTTGACGATTTCTGGCCTGTGATTCCCAGGGGTTTTGACTTGTAGCCCCTCCCTGCCTCTCTTCTCTGCCACCCCCTCACATCTTTCTTCGCTCCCTCCCTGACTTTTTTGCTTTCTTTGCTTTCCTCCCTCTGGGGTAATGTTGGCTTGATAAAATGAGCTTGGAAGTGTTTCCTGGTCTCGCATATTTTGTAAGAGTTGAGGCGGATTGATCTTAATTCATTTAATGTTTGCTGGAACTCAGCAGTGAAACTTCAGATCCTAGACTTTTCTTTGATTGAAGACTTTTTAATACCAATTCAATTTCCTTACTTATTATTGTTCCACTCAGATTTTCTATTTCTTCATAATTCAATTTTGGTGGTTTTATGTGTCAAGCAATATATTGATTTCTTTTAGATTATCCAATTTATTGGCACGTGATTATTCATAATAGTTTTTGCTCTGTTGTGTTCCTGCTGCATCAACTGTATTGCTTTTCTTTTTACTTTTTTGAGTCTTTTCTCTCCTTTTTCTTAATGATTGATGCTCAGTTGAATTGATTTTGTGTATATCTTCAAAAACCAACTCATCGCTTCATTGATCTTTCCTGTTGTTGTTTTCTCATTTCCCATTTCTTTTATTTCAAGCTGTAATTTTGTTACTTCTTTCTTAATCGTCTCTTGCTTCTACTCATCCTCTAGGTTTGGCTTTGTTGTGTGTCTATTTTTCCTTAATATCAAGAAACTTTAAAAATTTTCATTTATTTTCTTCATTGATTTATTGGATGTGCGTGCAATTTGTGAACTTTCTGAAGTACCTCTTGTTACTGATTTCTAGGTTCCTACTGTAATGATTAGAAATGATACTTAATAAAATGTCAGACTTGTACAATTTCTATGAATGCCTGTTTTGTGTGTGTGTGTGTGTGTGTGTGTGTGTGTTGTGTGCAAATGTGCACATGTGTGTGCAGGCTCACATGTTCATGCATATGTGTGGACGGCAGAAGAGAGCACATCAAATGACTTCCTCTATGATTCTCGACTAATCCTTGAGACTAGGTCACTCCCGGAACCTGGAGTTTGTCACTTTTTGGATAGGCTAGCAATCAATAAGCCATAGTAATGCTTTCAATTCCTACCACAGTGCAGGGGCTATAGGCACACCAAGCCAAGCTTTCTATATGGTTTCTGGGAATCTGAACAAAGCCCACTATGTTTGTACAGCAATGCTCTCTTATTTGCTGGGCCGTCTCCCTAGCCCTTCTTAAAGATTTTGAGAGTTGGTGCGGGAGATAGGGCTCAACAATTAAGACCATTTGCTGCTGGAATTTGATTTCTAACACTCCCAAGGTGGCTCAGCCATCTGTAATTCCACTTCCAGGGGACACAGTGCCATTTTTTGGGCCTCCACAGGTACAAGGCAATCAAGTGATATATAGGCATGGATTCAGGCAAGACACTCATACCCACATGAATTTTAAGATGAGAGCAAAGTATGCAGATTACATTAGTGAAAGGACATGTAGAAAATAGCATAGATGGGTTCTATTAGGCTATCTGTGATCAGGGGCAGAAATTGAGTATAAAATTGAGTGGGGTGACAGGAAAGAGCCCCCTCTAGGCAGAGGTGGCCTGCTGGTTTCTCTGTTAGGATGTGAGACCACTTGTCAATGAAAATACATCTCCTGTTCCAGGGGAGAAGTGAAGTTGTAGGTTCATTGATTCCCTCTCCTGTGAGACAGCAGTTGTGGTTTTGATGTGACAACTGTCAGCTGCTGCTATGAGACAGGAGCCAGGACCCACGGGTAATTCCTCCCACAGATGACACAAAAACTAGACCTCCAAACTTTTCTTTCTTGATTTTGTTGTTGTTGTTAGAAACAACTATCAGTGTATCTTCAGCCATGTCAAATTCTTGGTACTTTTTGTTTGTGACCAGTTCACCCTTAGGCTTCTGATTACCAAGCTAATGTAGAGGAAAAGAATGTGAGAGGGGGAGGGGCAGCAGGAGGGAGTGCGCTAAATTCGATGCTTTTGCTATGAGCAACTGAATTCAATTGCTGCATTCGGAATACCTTGCAGTGTGTGATGGTCTCTGACAATGGTAGAACCGGACAGAAGCCCTTACTGTATGCCATTAGAACAGAATGATATTATCTCCTCCATATTTAGTTTAATTCTCCATCATACCCGAGGATCCTGGTTGCTCCAAAGCGGCTGTCTCCTCCAGGTGACGTTTAAGCCTGTCGCTGTCCCTCTCCTTCTCCCAGGCACCTTATGAAAAATGGCTTTGCCATCTGCATCTGTCAGGAGTCTTTGGACTTGAGAGTACGGCTCAATGAATATACAGATGTGCGGCTGGACCACAGACCCTTCCAGAAGGCGGCTGGAATATAAATCACAGGGAGCTGGTACCTCTCAAGTAACCTGCTGCCATCGGGGGACTGTCATGCATTTGAGGGCTTGAGGGAAATAAGGGGACTTGAGGAGAAAATAGGTCCTGCAAATGTAGAGAGCTTGGCTGGAAGGAGCAGAGCTGAGAATAGCATACTTCAGAGGAAAAACAAATCTGCTAGACCCTGGCAGATCACGAAATAAAAGGGCACCGTGAGATGAGTTGGGGCTTTTCTCTCCTTCGTCCAGGGAGGCTGGTTATGAATTCCTTTCCCCTCCCCCCTTCTTTCTTTGTAATGGTTTGTTTCTGTTTTCCGGTCTGTGCCAAGCACTGTGCAAGATACTGTTTGCGTCATTTTTGCTGTCAAATCCAGCAAGGTCCCTGCCCTTCAGCTTCACAGGTGACAGAAGTTGTGATGGGGATAAAGGCTCAGTAAGAAAGCCAACTAAACAAGTGCAACCTAATGAGCCTGGAGAGAAGTGAGTGGCAGAAGTTGTGACATCTAGAGGAAAAGCGGGTGTCTGGAGGAGGAGGACATCCCAGGTGAAATGACTCTTGACTGGAATCCTTCAGCTCCATCACTTCCTGAGGATGATGACAGAGCAGAAGAGTAGGAGGACACACAAAGCTGGAAGCACGAAAGAATGTGTGCTAGGCCTCCTTTGTGCCTAAGACTCTAATGAGTCCCCACTTTATTTTATTTTATTTTATTTTGTTTTTTTTTTTTATTTTTTATCTTTTATTTATTTATTTTCAGTACTGGGCATTAAACTCTGGGCCTTGTGTATGTTAACTAATCTCTTTCTCTCCCTCCCTCCCCCTCTCTCTTTCTCCCCCCTCTTTCTCCCTCCCTCCTTCCCTCCCTCCCTCCCTCCCTTCCTCCCTTCTTCCTCTCTCTCTCTCTCTCTCTCTCTCTCTCTCTCTCTCTCTCTCTCTCTCTCTCTCTCTCTCTGT
>NC_034594.1:130943189-130946771 GCF_900095145.1 Mus pahari
TGTGTTTCTCTCTGTGTCCTGCTTTCACTCTCTCTCCCTTTCTCTCTGTCTCTTTGTCTCTGTCTGCCTCCCCCAACCCCCACCCCAGTCTCTCACACACACAAGCATATTCAGTCCTAGATAAATAATTGATGAAACTTCAACCCACCTCCTCAAAACTCCAACTCACTTTTCTGATAAGTAGATTAAAAAGAGAGTTTTATTTCTTACTATTAAGAACAGGCTCTCTGACGTTTCACATCTTACAGAAAGAATTTTCTACATTCTTATATATCTCATGGCATCAAGATGAAATCCCTGTTTCTAGCAGTGTTTTGCCAGAAGCCTTAGGTCAAACAAGAGAATGCATTTCCATGCACCCTGAACAAGGTGTTCTTTATTAATAACATCGTATAATGTTAAGATCATTGTTATTAACTATCATTTGTCCATTCCTCAGTTTTTTGTTTTTGTTTTTATCTAACATTCATTTTGTTTTGCAGACTTCCACATGGGATAGCACAGTAACATTTTGTCCTCTTATCTCCTTGCTTTTCTCTACTTTGGCAGTTTTATACATTTTTCTTGGTTTTTATTTTCTTTGTAATACACAAACAGCCTCAAATTGACTGACTGCATCGTTATCTTGGGGACCTGTAGCTGTGTCCTATAATGTAAAAAAGAGGAAGTGAATTAGCAGCAGGATGAAGGTTTTCAGTCAGCTGAACATAAGGTGGAACATAGAAGAATTTTATTGGGCCCAATGGAATCACAAAGTTGCTTAGACATGGAAGAGGCAGTGCGAAGCATAAAGTTCTGAGAGACAGACTGTAGTGGTCAGTGTAGGATTTTGAGATGGAAGAGAAGGGAGACAAAACCCATGGGGACCTATTCAAATCCATGAATGCTTAAACTATGAGATTATACATTCGTGGCTCTATAAAATAACTGTCTGGTAATTTCTTACAATAGCAATAAAATATTCATGTGGGTTTTAGTAACTGGGGGTGAGGTTGGAAACAAATTTTAAAAGATGGCTTGCAAGTTGTGCCGTGAGCATCGGCTGGAAGGGTTTGCAGGAGGAGGAGGGGCACACAAAGCTTAGGTTTCCTTAGAATGAAAGTAAGCATATATATGTTAAGGAGTCTGCTAGTGACAGCTGAGAAAGATGTGAAGAGCAGGCTGTAAAAAGCACATGCGGTCTTATAGAATGCCTGTATACTGTGAAAGACTGTTGTATGTTGATGTAGGTGATAATGTTGCCACCCCCAGCTCAGTGATGGGGAGGAATGTGCTGTTGAAAAATGGGGCCGAGTGAATCCTTGCTGCATCATGACAGACATCTGAGCTAAGGCCTGTTCTGTACTTATGTGAGAAGACAAACTGACCCACAGTGAACGTGAATATTTAACTAAACTGATTCCTGCCAGAGCAGTGGAGATGCAGCCTAGCTCTTCTTGCTTATGCAAGAGAAAAGGGAGCTTAATGGACAGATGGCCAGCTAAGAAGAAGGTACTCCTGACGGCTTAGACAGTTCTCAGTCTGTCCAGATGATAAAATGCACTGGAGTCTGCTGATTTGCTGTTAGGAAGGCATGCCTTGGAGAGAAATCCAAGAATATGGCTGGGCTGCATTTTGCTGTGGTTCCCAAGGTTGAGGACCCAGTCAGTCACCAAGGGATACTTGAATCAGTCCTGTGACCCGGGAGTGGTCTCAGCCATCACCACAGAAGACAGGCTGTGAAGGACACTCCCCAGGAATCCGCAGAGGAGACCCTTCACTGAAGCAAATCCTCAAGCAACACCCCAAGTTCCTGGGAGATTTTTTTTTTTATCAGTGCCAATGCCGCTGCCTCGGATTTAGAAGAACAGAAGGGGCACAAGATGCACAGAGGTTGTGTCAGTCCCACAGTTCTGCAGGGAGGTCACTGGCTGAAACATGAGCTGACTTTTCATGGAGATGGAAATGCAGTTCAGAGGAGAGATCTTGGGCTTGGAGAATTGAGACAAGATCCAAGACGGTGGAACTCTGAGCCACAGAGCATTAGTCTTGGAACTTAAAACTGAACGGGATTCCTAGGATGTGTTTGAAAATGGTTCGGGAATGCTGACACTTTATTATCCTTCCTATTCATAATCATTCACTCCCTCTATCCATCTCTCACCTGTTTGCATCTGCTTTTTTCACACCTGTTTTCTGAGCCTCAGATGAGGAGGAATCACACCTGGGGGCCCCATTCACACGGGATTCTGGTGCATTAGAATCAGATTTTGTTTCACTGATGTTATTTTTTTCTTTCTGTTTTCTTTAATGGCTTCAACTGAGATTGTTATTATTTATTTATTTCCTCTGCTTGCTTTAGGTTTGACTTACTCTTCTCTCTCTATTTTCCTGAGGAAGGAGTCTGGGTTATTGATTTCAGATAATTTTCCTTTCTGACATGTACGTTTACTATTACAAATCTCTAAGCACTGCTTCCTCTGTACCTCATAGATTTTGAAAAAGATGCGCTTCTATTTCCTTTTGCCTAAAAATGTTTTAATTACTCTCGAGACTTCTCTTTGATCCATGTAATATGTAGGAGGGCATTGTTCAATATCCACCTATTTGGGGATTTTCCAGCTGATTTCCTGTTACCGGTTTCTTGTTTAATTCCTGTATATTTTATATGGTTTCTAGTCTTTTAAATTTGTTAAGTTTTCAGGCCCAAACTGTGATCTGTCTTGGTAAGCATTCTATGCCTGTATGAAGAGAAGTATATTCTGCTATTGTTGAATAAAATATTTTTAAATATCAGTTATAGAGATGATTTATAATGCTGTTCACATCAATTATATTTTTGATGTAACTTAATTGATCCTTAACAAACATACATGTCATTTATATAATAATATATTATAAGTTATATTCTTAATCTAACTTGCTTGTAGCACCTCTCAGTTGATGGAAGAAATGTATACAATTCTGTAACTACAGTATTAAGTTCTCAGGTTTTCTTCAGTTGTTTTAGTTTGGGACAATTTGTTCTTAGATGCTTACTAGCTTAGATTATTGCTTCTGTTTAGGGGACTGACCCATTGTCACCACAGGACAACTCTACTTATCCATGATAAGTTTTCTTAGTCTGGTTCGAAAGAAACAAAAAGTTCTCTACCCTCCTTTTGAGTAGCATATGTATGGTTTGCCTTTAATGTCTGAGTATTTAGGTTTAAAGTGTTGCAAATGAAATACAGTTGGCATTTTAGAAATTCCCACAGCAATGCCTGCCTTTTAATTGGTATATTGAAGCCACATGGAAAGCAATTATTGATGTACTTGAGTTGATGTCTCCCATGTTTCTGTTTCCTGGAACTTGTCATTTGTCCTTTTCTCCCTCCTTTTTCTTAAATTTAATGAAACATTTAAAATTTTCCATTTTTATATTTTGATCTATCAGTTCAACTTCTCTTCCTTAGCCCATTTTGTGTTAGACTTTGCTGTTTACATTTCTTTTTTTTTTCTCAGCAAAACTTTATTTATTTATTTTTTATTATTTTCTTTATTTACATTTCAAATGCTATCCTGAAAGTTTCCTATACCCCTCCCCCCACCTCTGCTCCCCTA
>NC_034594.1:130947101-130999884 GCF_900095145.1 Mus pahari
AGACTACCCCATTCGGGAGTCCATCCCATCATCAGCCACCAAACCTAGATACTAATGCTCATGCCAGCAAGATTCTGCTGAAGGGACCCTGATATTGCTGTTTACATTTCTAATATATATGAGTACACTGTCACTCTCTTAGACAAGCCAGAAGAGGGCATTGGATCCCATTATAGATGGTTGTGAGCCACCATGTAGTTGCTGGGAATTGAACTCAGGACCTCTGGAAGAGCAATCAGTGCTCTTAACTTGCTGAGCCTCTCTTCAGCTACATTTCTAATGCCAACCAGCATCATTCTTCATATGTACAGTTGTTCCCTTAGCGTTCATGAATTAACCTGGTTCTAATATTTGTTTTCTCTCTTCAAAGTTTTTACTTTTAAAAGATTTATTTATTTATTATATGTAAGTACACTGTAGCTGCCTTCAGACACACCAGAAGAGGGCATCTGTTCTCATTATAGATAGTTGTGAACCACCATGTGGTCGCTGGGATTTGAACTCAGGAGCTCTGGAAGAGCCATCAGTACTCTTAACCACTGAGCCATCTCTCCAGCCCACAGTTTTTTTAAAAAACTTTTTATTATTTTTTATTTATTATTTTTATTATTTTTTAAAAAAAATTTTCTTATTTTTTTTTTTAATGAAAGCTAAACACATTGTACTGTAAACACTTGCAGCAACCTGGTTATTATTTTGTTGATATTAAAAGTCAGGTATAGATGTAAATGTTGAGGATAATTAAATTCCCCGATGTCCCTTTTATTGCCTCTCTTCTTGAATTGGTGATTCCTTGAGTGCTCTGGGTGAAAAAGAATCTACCCTTTCCATTCTATCTTCTACAACCCACCGATTTCTCTGAAATTTTCTTGTTGGTATGGAGGTTGAATGTATAAGAGAAGTTGTTCTAGTCTCTTACGAGTTGTTCTGTCTTTTAGTAGGCTGGTTGCACTGGACTGCCACCATCCCAAATATTTCCCCAGTGGTTTGCCATCTCTTTTGCTCTCCCACCCCCTGCCCCTCTCCCCTCCCCTCCCCTCCCCTCCCCTCTTTCCCCTTCTCCAGCTTCTCCCTTCTTCTCTGTCAAGGTTAAAAGTGAGACAGGAAGGAAGGGAAGATGGGTCAGAGTGATGATTTTCCCAACCTGGCTAAGGTTAGATGCAAGTCGTTTCCCCCAGAGGATCAGTCTCTGTTGAAGAGTCTGTCCTAGGCACATTCCTCTGTCCCTCCTGACTAGCAGCTATGAGGAGATTGTTCATGGGTTTCCACCTCAGAACCTGGTGGGACGCTATAGGTAAACTCAGAAGACTGTTAAATACGTGTGCTGGAATCTCCAGATGTTTTGGCTCTCATTCTGGCCCGCACACAACTCTCAACAATTTCCTAGAGGCTCTGCTCAAGCCTTGCTACCAGGTTTTTGAACTCCAGAAGCTCCTGTTCCATGTGAACTGATGGCCAATGAGGCTCTGAGATCCGTCTGTCCATCCAGGTATGGGGGTGGCAGTTTGCCCTCTCATAGGTCCAAGGAAAGTCACCTTTTCTTTTCAGTCTGTCCAACTTTTACTTATCATAAGCACAAGGGTGACAACTTCTCAGCTTTTTTTCATGTTGGGACTGAATCTAGCAGTTGTGTCATTGTCTCAATTCTCACAATAAAGTGGTTATCTTCATTAAAGCCAAGGTGGTGGAAGCTGCTAATTTATTAGTTCTCATTGTCAAATTGAGTTTTTTTTTTTTTTAATTTAGTGTGCCAAAAGAGAAAAGAATAGATTTGACAATCTTTTCCCCTATAATCTTTGATTTGAACTTGCTTTATTTCCAGAATGACTATATGAATATTGTAAAATAATTGTTATTTTATTTGCTCTTCTGCAGGTCAGCTAAGTAGCAATCCTACCTCCCCCTTTTTTTTGGGGGGGGGGTGTAGCTGGAAACCAGAAGGTAAGCAAAATAATCCTCCTTGTTAATATAAGTGTCTGTCTTCATTAGGTTTCTATTGCTGCAATGAAACTCTGTGACCAAAAAGCAAGTTGGGGAGGAAAGGGTCATTTATACTTCCTATATCAATGTTCATCATCAAAAGAAGTCAGGAAAGGAACTCAAACAGGGAAGGAAGGGGCAGGAGCTGATGTAGAGGCCATGGAGGAGTCCTGCTTATTGACTTGCTCATCACAGCTTCCTCATCCTGCTCTCTTGTTGAATCTAGGACCACCAGTCTTGGGATATCACCACCTACAATGCTGGAACCCCCCCCACACACACATCAATAATTAATTAAAGACAAATGTCATGGAGGCTTGCATACAGCCTAACCCTATGGAGGTGTGTTCTTAAATGAGGTTTCCTCCTCTCAAATGTTTCTAGGTTGTGCCATTTTGACTAAAAGTATCTAGCACAGTGTCACAAAATGTGGGCAATCATTTTCTTAAATTATAATATTCATATAAACAACACTTCATGGTATCCATATATATATATGGTATCCAAATATATATATCCCGGAAATAAATATATATTTACTGGGATATTAGCATGAGTTACTATATCCAGCTCTCATTGATTTTATCCATAATACATTTGTAACCATTTATATAGCAGTTAGGTCAGTACCTGACACACAGATGGTATATATATATATATATATATATATAAAATCAGGAAATAATAAAAAAAAATGGCACTATAAAAACGGTGCTATACCCTTCTACTCTCTGCCTCGGTGGTCTTGGTCTCGCTCCTCCATGGCTAGCCCCAGTCTTTCTCAGCTATTATTCCCTTGCCTCAGAGCACTTTGTATCTTCCCAGCCAACTAACCCCTGTGACTAGCTGTCACAAATCCCCTTAACCCAGTAAATCAAAACTCTAGAAGCTTATAATTATCAGTCAGTTTTATATATCAATAAATTCTCAATTCACAAGATGCCCACACAATAATTTTAGAGTCAACTGGTAATGATACAAGCCGCCCACCTAGATTATACAAGTTATCCCAATCATTCTATCATTTTATAATATTTATAGCTACCTGTGTCTATTTATAGCCACATGGAATTTGGATCATCTTTCTCTTCCTCCATCTTCCTTCCTTCCCTTCTGTCTTCTCTCTGAAACTCTCTGAAACTCTTGGCATTGCCTTCCTTCTCCCTGTCCAATCACAGGATTATTGTCGTATTAATATTTAAATTAATTGGGGGAAAACTTTGCTACATATGTATGTATACACACACAACACACACGCACACACACATATATATACACATTATAATGTTGATTCAGTTGGAGTTCATAGTTTGTGCTACTGTATGTTTTACATACAGTGTAGGTAGCCGTTTTATCATTGATTGGTATTTGGACAATATTTAACAATTCACTGTCATGAGCAAAACTTTCTCTGGGGAAGTTAGATCAAAGGGGAATTTCTACATCATAGAGTCAAAGCATATTCAGCTAGAGAAAAACAACACAAAAATGAATAACTATTTCTACTGATACTCTATTAGCATAAGAGGGCTTAGCATTCCACACCCTTGCCACCGTTTATTGCCAAATTCAATAGCAGTTTTCTATAGATGGGATAAAATGATTGACTTCTGGAACTTTGAATGATGCTGGACATTTTTCACATGGGTTTTTTTCTTCTGTTTATATCATTTGTATAATTTTTGTTTTGATATTTGTTTATGCTAAGTGTTTTTAATATATCTGCATATTACCTTTTGCTTGAAATACAAGTCTTTATGGAGTGGTCATATTAATATTTCTATATGCTTTGAGGTCATTGCCTATTGTCAAAGGAAACTTTTGTAGAACAAATTACCCTATTTGAAAATATCTATCTATCTATCTATCTATCTATCTATCTATCTATCTATCTATTATTCTATCTATCTATCTATCTTTCTATCATCCATCTATTTACTTTTAACCCATTGAATCAAGTCCTTTACTCAATATGCAAATTGGTGTGGGGTCATTCTCTAGAATGAGCAACTTACCTGCAAGTTAAAATATCTCTATTCCACAGCAGCCATCAATTTCATTTAAGTCCTTGGGTAGGCAATGGGGCCCTTCAGGGCCCTCTCTGATCCACACTGGGATTTTTAACAGGTAATAGCAGCCATTACGTGATGATGAATACCCTGTTATATCTAGAAGACATTATTCCAGAGCACTGCTCCAGGCCTTTGGCTCTTGTACTCTTTGTGTGCTTTCTTTCTAGACATCCTGGAGCCTTTGTGAGTGAAGTGGGTGTGGCAAGTTGATATGGATGCCCCACCCATGGCTGAGCACTCATAGTCACTTATTCTCCACATTCACCACTTCTCATTGCAATAAGAACCTACTCTGACTAATGTTGAGAGCAGCACAAACCCATGCTTATAAACATAAACATTTAGAATGCAGATTTACAACACTGGTATTTAGAAAAACAGCATGTTCACCCCCAAGACTATGGTTTCACTAACATGGATTTTAACAATGGTTACAGTTTCAAGCATAATTTCCTTCCTATGGTGTGGGCCTCCAATCCAATCAAGAGAACAGTTGGTTACCCCATAAACAGCCATACCACTCTTGTGTCAGTGGGCACATCTTGCCTGGTATGTTAGTATTGTATCATGCTGGCACCTGTGCAGGATAAGGCCAGTGATGCATTTTCTCTGCCAGCATCCTGTGTAGCACTTTCAACAATATGAAGCTAGCCAGCAGGGGTTGAATTTTTTGGTCAGCTTCAATAATAGGGTTTTTCATCTAGTTATGGTGAGAAATCCTAATAATTTCCTCCTGGGTTCATTGTTTTGTCTAAAAGAAGCAGGAAAATATGAACATAGTAAGATGTGACTATATGATTTTCTCAGTTTAAAATGTATCTGTTGCTTTTTTATGTGTTTATCTACTGTTCTGGTTCATTGCTTTAATAGGTGAGCAAGTTGACTAAACTTATTTTACTTTTATGACATCTAATGTTTGTGTGTGTGTATATGTATATAAGTACATATATATATATATATATATATATATATATATATATACATGTGTGTGTGTGTGTATATAGTGCATGGTACTATTTTGATACAGGTGTGCATTGTGTAATAATGGAAGAAAATAATTAGCATATCTGTATTCTAAGATGATTTTTTTTTGTTTTGTTTTTTTGTTTTTTTGAGACAGGGTTTCTCCGTGTAGCCAAGGCTGTCCTGGAACTCACTCTGTAGAACAGGCTGGCCTCAAACTCAGAAATCCATCTGCCTCTGCCTCCCAAGTGCTGGGATTAAAGGCATGCGCCACCACGCCCGGCTTCTAAGATGATTTCTAAACCACTCTTTCTTTCCTTAAATATAACTAATTTGTGTGTGGCATCATATCTGAATGCATTCATGACTTGTTTTTTTCTAATATTTTGTGGAAATATTCTAATAATTTACTTAATTTCTTTAATGGTTGTAAGTCTTCTGGAGTTAGTCTCAATTTATATTTTCTATATGTTGGACTAAATTAGCTAAATTTTTGGTTATGAGCCTAGTCATTAATGACTGAGCCTTCTCTCCAGCCCTGACATAGCTAATTCTTCAAAGTGCCTGTTAAGGTTCTCACATCTCTATATGGCTGTCTTCTAGTACCCATCTCTGTAACACAGAAAGGGAGATCTCCTAACAGTTGGAGGAAGCATTCAAAGTCAGTGATGAGATCTGTGAAACTCAGAGTGCATCAGTTACTCTTCCTGTTGTTAGGATCAAACACCTGACAAGTAGAGACTTAGGAGAAGAAAGGCTTACTTTGCCTTACAGTTTGAGACAATACCATCCATCCATCAGGGTAAACATGGCAGCAAGTACCTGAGCTGGATTGTCACATTCCTTCCACAGTCAAGAAGCAGAGAGTGGATACATGCTACAAAACAAGGCCCACCTTTATTGATGCACTCACAGAGGCATTACCTCCCAAAGGCAGCAGATTATCTGAAGGAATGCCCAGCCAGAGTCCAGACATCAAACACATGAGTCTATGGGGACTTCCCATTCAAACACCAATACACAACATCATCCTTCCCCCCCCCCAGCTCATTAAAAATCATAATGTTTTCTATAACAGTACAGAACAAAATAATAGAGGATCATAGATACCCCGATATGAAAAAAGAATTCCTTGGGCACGCCAGTGTTTCTCTGCAGACTTCACTAGTGCCTTGAAGTTGTCCTGCAACTGTAGCCTTACTGAGAGACTCCTTTATTTTATAGATTCGAAGAAAGGTTAAGTTGCGCTGCTTTTCACTTGGTTAAATAGAAAAATGCACACTGCCATTCGGAAATATTGCTTTACAAAGAAACTGTAGCAGAAAAATTTAATATTTTTCTGAAAATCAAAAAGATACTTTTCCTCTTCGGTAGAGAATCTAAATGTTTTTATTGTGACTTGTCCAACCACCTTTCCACCAGTTTTTTTTTTTTCCAAGATAGCAAACACCCTAAAATCTGGCAGCTTTAAATAACAACTAGTATTTAGTTCACAATTGGTCTGGGATCAGCTGGAGAATTCCCTGCTGGTCTCAACTGGCCTCATTCTTGCATCTAGATTCAGCTGGCAGTCCAGGCTTCAGCTCCACTCACATTGTCTGCCTGTCAGCTGCCTGTTGGAAGGGGGCGGGAAGCCATTTGTCTCCAGTCATCTATCAGGTAACTGACCTCTTTCATGTGGTTTCAGTTTAGCTAAGAGCAGTCGGAAGCTGACAAGGCTCTCGAGTCTGAGATCAGAGCTCACAGTGCTTCACTTTTGGCTTCCACAAGTCATAAGGCTCTCCAGGTTCATGAGGTAATGTCTGTATGGGAGCAGTCGTGAAGTCTCATGACCAACTTGGCATCCTAACAAACCAGTAGTGGTCATCAGTTCATCAGAGCAAGAGTCTACAGACTACCTGCCTGCTATCTCGGGATTCCTCAACAGGGATCTTCAGGAAGGCCTCTTCTGCCCCTAGACACCTTAGGTCATGGTGCTTCCTTGAGGCTGGCTGTGATGGTAGATGTATTCAGACAAGGGATCTGGACCTTCACTCTTTGGCTGATGTTTCCTCAAGACCTCCTCTTGATCATGAGATGCAATTTGATCTGGGACTAGGTATTCCCTCTCTCTGTGTTTTATGAATGTTTCTAGGTCCAGAGGAGAGCCAAAGGGGTGTGTGCTCACTGTGTGAGCTCATTTCTCTGAACCGTTGTAGCATGCCATACGGCATGGGTGAGGGTGCTGGTGGGGAGAGGCAGTGTGAGAACAGACCCTCGACATTTCCAGGCTCACTTGCATTGTGCCTTTTCAGAGTTCTCTCCTTCTTTTGCTGCTTTGAGTAGCACCACATGGTGGAAATTGCAGCTTAACACTTTGTGGGGTGTGATAACAGAGTCTTGGTTCCTTGAATAGAACAGTTTCATGTTAATTTTCATTCCACAAGGAACAGTGTATGTATAGATGTATGGGTGTGTGTGTGTGTGTGTGTGTGTGTGTGTGTGATATTTATGTGAGAATTGAACAAGAGAGAATGACTGAACAAGAGATATACTCCTTCTTTAAGGTGGAGAGAAAGAATCAGTGCAGCGAAGAAGATTCCACAGATTCTAAATCTAAAGAGACAATGGTGTAAAGGAATTATCCTTTCAGAACAGGGAGATGCATTCAAATCTGCAGTTAGATAAGTGGTAGGAATGTGAGGGAAAGAACTAGAACTGACACCAGATTAAAATTCAGTCTTTCTTACTGAGGAACTGGATGAGGGGTGGGAGTGGAAGGCCATCTCCCCTGTGCCTCCCCTGCTTCTTCCCAAGGCCCCTTTCCTCTGTGGTAGATCTCTTTTGCTCATGCTAGATTGCCTTTCTCCCCAGCTGAGATCCTGATCCCAGGGATCCTCTCTGAATTTCCTCAGGCAATGTACTCATACACTGTGGCTTGGTCTCAGGTATGAGTTGGTAAACACTGCCCTGTTACTAATTCCTTCCCACACCCTTAAAACTCACCCTCTTTTGCTTCCCTGTTCTACCTACTTGTGACTGTTTTTTTTTTTTTTTCTGCCATCTATAACACACTTCTAAATAAGCAAACAACAAAGAGGAGACAGAAGCCAGAGCAAACACTAAGCAATATTTTTGATAGTTTTTTTTTTCCCTCCTGTTGGAGCATTAAGAATCTAGCTATGGGCGATTCTGTTGTCGATAATGTATAAAGCAAGTTACACTGATATGATCCTTGGCACTAGAAATTTGATTTTTTTGAAGATATGTGCTCCTTGTGTCTCTGCTAAATTCGGAGTAGCTTATGGGCAGTGCTTTATATTAAATTGAACTATATGAAATTGCTGATGCTCAACCATAGTTGACCTACAAAAATGACTATTTCATATGGTTCAATCTATATTTTAAGTTATTTGACTGATAAATATTTTTTAATCAATTACTTTTTTGGGGGGGAGAGGACATTCTGCTGAGTCTAGATTAATTCTATTTGCTTCATTTTACCTCTACTGTTGCAACATCTGCCCATCCAGGTAGCTTCCTTGGTTTTGTCTGAAATCCATCCTCCCTGCAATCAAGTTGATCCCCTCATTAAAGTCTTTAGTGACTTTGTAGGATAAAAATGACAGCATTTAGCTGCGTGCACTGGACTTTTCCCAAATGAGGCCTAACTTCCCTGTTCTGCCTTTTTGTAAACTCCTGTTGTGCCCTGTACATCTGTTTGCAGACACAACTCTCAAGTCACTCTTGCCCCATCTTAATTATATCCACAAGTCCTTCTTCCCTTCTCTCCTGGAAGTCTTCATGACCTGGACTATATCAGCTTGAAAGTTTGTTTCCTTGCCTTACCCTATGTATATTATTTTCTTGGATTCGTATTTGGCAGCTGCTATAAAATTTGGAGAGCATTTGTCTATCGTATTGTATTGACTTGTGAGTGGATACCCGTATTAGTTGGCTTTCTTTCATGACAGCCAAATATCTGAAATAACTGACTTAGCCAGGATGGAGGGTTATTTTAGGACTTGCCTCCAGAGGTTTTAGTTCTTGGACTTTTGGTCTCATTGCTTTGGGGCTCTGGCAGCATGGTGTGTTATGCTAAGAATATGTGGTGCAGGAGAATGGCAGCTGAGAAGTAAAGAGAGAGGAAAGACCTGGTGCTCCCCATCATTCCTTTCAGCTTCCTTAGATGACTTAGCATCTTCCCACCAGGACCTACCTTTGTTTCGCTTACCTTTTAGTACTATTGTGGGCTACAGACCAAGCCTTTGACACATAGGCCTTTGGAGGTCACTTATCTGTAGGCATAAAGTTTTTGCAATCTACTTTTAATAAAGGTTCAACCTTTCTTCTAGCCCACCACCCAGCAGAGGTAGTGAAAGAAAATAGGATGTGGGGAAATGGACTTGTTCAGCAATAGTTCTTTGGGGGTGAGCTTGATGTCCTTTCTCAGCAGTTCAGTCCCATAGCAAACACCAAATAAGACTCAACAGCTGCAGCCCAGTCCTCTAGGCAGGCAGACACCACACAGCAACCAGCAGCTACAGTCCAGTCCTTTCAAGCAGACAGACACCAGGCACAAACTGGCAGCTGTAGTTCAATCCTGACGAAACCACCAGGCTCACAAACCTGCTTGAGGTGAGGCCATAGATGTGGCAAGCTGGCACAGGAAACTCAAGAGCAGTTCTTGAGTTAAGCTCAACAACACTATGTAAGGTGAAGCAATGCATGCATGTCCTTAGCGAAGAATAGCCAGGCAAAGAAAACCAAGCTAGTGTTCAGGGCTTGTCGCACTGTCTGTGGGGGTCATATTTATACCCCTTCATCAAATATCCTTTCATGGTCTTTTGTGAGGCTATGCCAGAGCCTGGCAAACACCAAAGTAGATGCTCACAGCCAGCTATTGGATGGAACACAGGGTCCCCAATGGAGGAGCTAGAGAAAGTACCCAAGGAGCTGAAGGGGGCTGCAACCCTGTAGGTGGAACAACAATATGAACTAACCAGTACCCCCTGAGCTTGTGTCTCTAGCTGCATATGTAGCAGAAGATGGCCTAATCGGCCATCATTGGGAAGAGAGGCCCCTTGGTCTTGCAAACTCTATATGACCCAGCACAAGGGAAGGCCTGGGCCAAGTAGTGGGAGTGGGTGGGTAGGGGAGCAGGGGTGGGGGGGGTATAGGGAACTTTCGGGATAGCATTTGAAATGTAAATAAAGAAAATAATAATAAAAAAAATTAAAAAAAAAACCCAAATACCTTTCATGTGTTTGCTATATCAAAACATCCTTTCACCTGTGTCTGCTTCAGGAAAACATACTTTCATGTGTCTGCTTTAGCAAGACATCATTTCACCTGTGTGCCCAAGTGAAACAACATTTGACATAACTCCCTTTCCAAAGAAAGTAGAAGTATCCACTTCACTTATTCACCCCCACTGCCGTCTCTTTTAATAGCTTTGACTCCTCTATATAATTGTCCTGGTTTTAATGTTCTTTGTATCCACAGTATTGCCTGGCCCGTGCCAAAGGCTCCATCATGATTGGTTCTAAAGATTCTCTCCCTGCAAAATTCACCAACTCAGGACAGAATAAGAAAATTCAAAGGCATGCGATTAATGAGATTTTGAGTACTTCATTTAAGATGGAATATAGAGAAAATATACAAGCAAGGTTTGCTTCTCCAAATGCATTCCCTGTCCCACTGTAGTTGGTTATGTTTATAAAATATCACTATATCTTTAATCCAACTACAGTGCATATTGTTCACTTAGTTTAAGTGGAATTTGACACCATTCAGATTTAACGTTGAAGCATGTCCCAACTAACCTCTGTTTAAACATCCACTAGTCACACTCATTAATGTAATCTTCACATTCCCTTGCAGGAGTGCAACTAGCCAAGAATTTCCTGGGTTTTAAAGGTGATGAAACTCCCACTTAGTTCTAAGAGGCTAACATTATTCAGTTCAAATTCTTAGGAAGCTCAGGCTCTCAGTGCTAAAGTCTAGATCTTACCACTCAGCTCTCTTGATTCCTTAGGATGTGCCTTGAGGAAGGCAGATGTGTTTCACAGTTGGAAGGCTTCAGCTGCAGGAGGGACCTAATCCAATAGGATTCTAGATTAGCTTCACAGGCCTCTGCAGAGAGCACTTAAGAAACCGTGGAACTGAAAGCTGTGGGGGCAAGGATGCAGGATCTTACTTGGCAGCTTTTTTTCCCCTGAGAAGTCTGCAGGACACACAGCTGGAGGAGAGCTGCTGCTTTAGGTAGACCTACAGGCAGTGGCCACCATGACACTGAGCTGGTGAGTGATGGCTCTGAGCTCTCTTCTTGTTCAGCAGTGGCTCTGAGGCCAGAAGCTGGACAAGTGACTCTGAAGGGGATTTATATGATTGCTCATTTCGTGAAGTGTTTTTTTTTTTTTCCCATTCTGCCCAAGGGGTTGTTTTGAAAACACTATATTCAAGCCATAATTTCAGGAACCGGGGTAACAAGGATGGGCTTTCTTCCTTACTCTCCTCAGGATCTGCTCCCATTTGGCTCCTCCTTACAGTCTTCTGGGATGTCTTTTGGAGAAAGAGGGAAGGAGAGACTATTGAAAGTTACACTGGAGACATCAGCAGACTGGTATATTGGATAGGCTGAGGCACCTGCTCTTCAAATAAGATTACTCCTTAACTCCAGGAAAGACATGTTTGCATTTTTTAAAAGTATGCTTAGCAAATTACATATAAGAGTTATAGATTCTAATATCACAAATGAGTGTAGTGGCATGCACATTATTTCTAACTATGTGGGAGTCTGAGAAGGAAATTTGTCTTGAAATTTGAGGCCAACCTGGGCAACACAGACTTGTCTTTCTCAATAGGTAGGTGGGTTAATGGCTTGATGGTTAGATAGATAAAGATGGAATTTAAATAGATGATATATATATATATATATATATATATATATATATATATATACATGCATATATGTACATACATACAAAATAGATTAAGATTGGAGTTGTAGAGATATAAATTAAAATATTTTCATGGCTTAATTATATCATTATTGGTGATGAAAAGATTTAGTATTGGGAAATCCAGGATGAACTTTGGTTTTTCTCCTCTTAACTTTATACTTGAGAATTGCTAGCTCACCAAGTGTATGTAGCATGAGCATTCTATAGTTGGTATATCTGGTCTTTGATCTTTACTTCATTGTCCGTGGCATCCACAGGAAGAGTATGCATTTTTGTGTTTTCTGTAGGCAGAGTTGCAGCCACATCATTCTGCTGCTTCCTCATAGAAACGGATAGGTTTCCTGGATGCGGTGGTTCACATCTGTAATCCCAGCATTCCAGAGGCAGCAAAGGGATGATCACAGTTTGGAAATTGTTTGGGCTTCACAGTGAGTATAAAGCAAGGAAGAGATATGTGGACCCTGCCTCAAACAAAACAAAACAAACAAAAAACAAAAAACTCCACATGCCCTCTGTAGGCCACTTTCTCAGGTCTCCTGCCACGTGAGAAAATCCTTGTTTCTCTAAAGACATTTCAAAGGTGGGCAAACTACAGGGAGCCATTTGCACTAGGACCTTTCTTTTCTACATAGAACTGCTGTCCCTCCAAGGCTGACATTATAGCTCTTTGCTGGTCTTTATCTGGCCCACAAAGCTGACCCCTCGTCTTATAATCTTAAAGTTTTAAGGAATTTCCATTATACTTCACCTTAAGACTTGATGGAGAACATAGGACAGGAATTTTCCCTTACATAAGTTTTGACACCTCAGCTCTTACTCGCCCTGTTTGATCTCTCATTCCAGCTGCTAGAACTGTCATTTGTTCTGCTGCAAGATGGCTTAGCTTTCTTGTTTTCCTTTTTTGCTTAGACTGTATTTAAACTGTTTAAAGTGAATAAACTTTAGCCCCAGAGTCTTTCAAAACTTTTGCACTTGATACTCTAAATAGATAAATGATAGATGTTAGATGATAGATAGATAGATAGATAGACAAAATAACTACCCAGGTTTTGAGACACAAAAGATCAAAAGATTTCTTCTCCAATGGTTTTTCTCTAGAAATAATTTCAAGATGTTATTTTGAGACTCAAAAACAATACTGACCTTTCATACCTTGCTATAATGATATTCCCATAAGGTAATTGAATATTTCTACCAAATGGGAGAGGAAAGGGCAAAGAAGTTCTTAAGGCAGGGAGGAAATCACAGGTAATGATTTAAATTGTCATGTTGCTGTTCTCATATTATGTTCTCTTTACATGTTGATGACAGACACCATGAAAAATTCTCTAGATTCTATTTCCAAAGTGACCTATCAAACTTTGTCATTGTTATAGGTGGGTCCCTTAAAGAAGATCGTGTCTCTGTTATAAGATGCAGATAGATTGCTAGTACTGATGATATGCATGAGTTTCATACTGTAGTAGATTCCTTGATCTCAAAAAAGATGCTAAAAGAAGCAATAGTAAATTTCAAGAGGCCCATAACCATCCTGGTCATCACTAGAGTGTGAACAGGCCTGCATATAGAGCCTGACACCCAGAGTTGTTTAGTTTACAGACTCATTTCATCTTAATGAATATATGATCCAAGTACATTAAAACCGACTATGAAGAAGTGGAAAGTGTCATTTTATATTTGCATTAATTCTTCATAAAGGCCTGTGAAGTAATAATGAAAGGAGAGACAGAATCCAACTATCAGGAGGCAGTTTTGCCAGCTAAGAAGACCAGGGTGGGATGGCTGTGCCATTGTAATTCAAAGGGAAGGTCAATACATAGAGGTCTATGAGAAAAATTTAGAGAGGAAAAGGGAAAGCCAAAATAGAAACTTTTCCACAAAGGTCAAGGGACACATTTTGATGTGGATGAAATAGCCAACAGTGCTAAGTACCTCAGACATGTCGAACAAGTGAGTAGAAGGTGCACTTACCTTAATAAGAACAGTGTCAATAAAGCAATGATGTTAAGGATGATGTCACTGAGTAGTAAAGGAGATAAGAGTCTAAATCAACATATCCCAAAGGATGTCATTTTGTATAACTCTCTAACCAATAAACTTCAAGAGGACAGTTATAGCTTTGTGTGTGTGCAAAACTGGCAAAAATTTACCAAGTTTTAATCTATGTAATCTCTATGCAATTGCATATCTTTGTTTCTTGCACGTATTCAACTGATGGCTTGCTTATATGGCTACTTGCATAATTGTTTCTGAGACCACTTTTGAGAACTGTTGATGTGTTTCTGACTTGAGTGCAAATTCCTTTATTTACTTTTAACTCTTTCTCAGATGACAGATGGAGATTCTAATGATCTACCTTGATTCTCTTTACTAGAGTCCTTGCATTGAGTATGAACTCAAGAGTGGGGTTTCAAATTCATCTTTCCATTTGGGTGCACATAGTAGCCTTTGAACAACAGAATGCTAGTCCCTGTGACAGTGGCTCTCATGGAAGGACTCTTCATGGCTAAGAGACATTACAGCCATTCTTTAAGCTATTTCGGAAAAAGTTTGGACAGAGGCAGTGCTACTGTTATAAGTGGCTTGATAAGTCAGTACTCCCATTTCATCTGTAACCTGGGTACCTGATAAGAAACCTGAAGCAGAGGCTTAATTAAGGCCAGTGTATTTATCTCATGACAGAGACTGTATATGAAGCTTGAGCAAATCATTAGCTTGGAAATGGGAGGAAATGCGTGTGTGTGTGTGTGTGTGTGTGTGTGTGTGTATGTGTGTGTGTATGTGTGTGTGTGTCTGTGTGTGTAAACTTACAAAGTGGTGACATATTTCTAGAAATTGTTTTATTCCCATTGGCCAAGATACTATTTTATGCCATCTGTAAAACTACCTGGGTCATGTTTCCAGAATCAAAGGAGGGTCCTAGCATGGGATTTTGATACACTTGGATGGTGCTTCTCATGACACTTTCCTCACCTGTAAATGAATCTCTCCCGCTATTAGTTTTCAAACTCCATTTGATTGTTGATGTTTTGACCGAAAAAAAAAAAAAAAAAATCACCGCAAATTGAAATTTTACCTCAAATTACGGAAGGAGAATACAAATTTTATGGAAAGTGTTTGTGATGTGCATATAACATTTTAAAGCACAAATTCTTACCAGAATGTGTCTTTTATTGGCCACAAAGCATTTGAAAAGTGCTTTACATTTTATCACTATGCAGTAATGCAATAATCCTGCTTTAGATTTTCTTTCTAAAAAGTCTGGCATAGCCTTACTTCCACTTGTACAGCAAATTTATGTGTGCATATCCACCCTCACATATTCTCTTTTATTCTGTTTGGGGTTCTCAGAAAGTTCTCGGAGTTCAGGAGTGTGAGTATCGTAGGAGAGTATCACTTGCTCGCATCTGAAGTTTTCAGGGTGCTCCCTCCTGCCAGCTCCTCCTCTGCCTCCCCAGAAGCACACATCCCACTCCGGAGGCATTTCTCACCCTCAACATCAAGGCTTTGCTGACATGATTACCTACTCCAAACCCTGACTTATCAGGTTCACGGGGACGGTGAGTGCTTCTTAACAATTCTCACTGTCACTAATGCGAGCATCTTGAAGTCACATAGTAGGTATTCATTGGATGCTTATAAGCCTTAGCTTTCACTTTGATAGCTAGAGTTTCCATTCACCTACCATCTCATCGTTGCCAAAAAGGAATGTGGTAGAGCTGTGAGGTGGCCGTGATAGGTGTTTCAAAAGAGAGGAAGGGAGAAGTTACAGGCAAAGAGAATAAAATTACTTGGTCCTTAGGAATTGAATTGAGAAGGACATGAACTTTCTCCCTACCCTGAACTCCCTCAGTTCTTGCTGCCTGTACCACTCATTTTAGTTCTTAATTAGCATGTTGCCTTAAATTAAAGTTGCCCAGGATCATTGCAGGGTCTAATCTGCATAGTTACCTCAGGAATTCTGTAATGCCAATGAAGGTTACATGGGGCCCTATTTTTATGAAGTCTCACAAGTCACACAGGAGGCATGGGCAGGATGGAGGAAGACAGATAATGATGAACCCTTCCCTCAAAACCTTTGAGAAGGGTCTCAGGACTTCTGAGATGTGATACAGTGAAAGGGAAGGGCAGAGGGCAGAGACAGACTTCACACCCCAGTGCAAGGAGCAGATGGGCCAGGCATCCTGTGAATTGTTCTATAACTTCAATTCTTCATGGCCACCCAGCTCATCCCTGAGATCAATGCAATTGTAAATAGTTAGCAAGCAGCCCTGCTATGACACTACCTGGGAAACTCTTTCTTATCTGGGGAAGGTGAAGTGAATTATCAAGGAGTGAGAGATGAGGCCAGGGCCCCAGGGAAGGAGGCTAAAGTTGGGAGAAAACATCTCTTCATTAACTACTTTAAGTCATTCTTGTACTAAGAGGGAGTTAGACACAATAAGGCCTTCTATAGCCTGCAGTCCCGTGGAGTGTTAGTGAATTCTGAGATAAGGGAATTCTAGAGGCAGTCTCAGTTGGAAATGGACTTTAGAATTAGATGGCAGTTTGTATTTAATCAATTCCTGTAATAAGCCTATAAGCCATAAACTGCCAAGTGAAGACATTCAGGTAGCCATTTAGGCCCCAACCTAAAGCCTCCATATTTGTCTGATGAGTTGGTGGTGTGATAATTATTATATTACTGTCATTATCTCCTCTGCCTTTCTTGAACAAATCACTCCACTACTTGAGCTTTATATATTTTTTAAAAAACCCACTAACATCTATTAGGTAGATAGATATCTATTAAAAATCTCTATCTATTAAAGAACACATAATTACCATATAAAACTATACCCCACATCCACTTGGCGAAATGGTTGCCGTGATGCAGTTTGTTGCCAGGCTCATCCTTATTCCATCTGGGATCACTTGGAGCTGCTGTTCTCTTCTTACTCTTTGCTCTCCTCAGCCAGAGCAGGGAGCAAGGCGCAGATGATTGTTAGTGATGAGCAGTTGCCTTTAGATTTTGATTCTCTGCACTGCTCCTTTTCAACATGCTCATGGGGAGTCCGCTTGGTTTAACATTTGTCTGTTGTGAAGCCCATACAGGGCAGAGGCACTGTCTCCTGCTGAGCACCTAGGACTGTGCTGCATACATGGTGTGTGTTTCCTGCATAGTGATTGGATGTCAGACTGAATGCAAGATGGAAGTTCTTTGATCTGGCTCCTCAAGTCTGTTTAATCACAGTTCACATCTGTTGTGATTTATATTCCATGTTAATACCTAGACTTTTCTGGTCTTAATATAAAGAATGTGTTAGAATAGCTCTTAATGATAATCTATATTAACTTGACACTCTCTGATAGTAGATAGACACAGCTCAGCAAGGTCTTCCTGCCAGACATTGGGACACCACAAGTGATGAATTTCTATTCTTCCCCATGACTTTCATGTCTAATGTTTCCCTCCTTGAGCATCATCCCTGTCCGCCGTGGAATCTTTCCTAATATAATAATTACCCCTATAGGAGTAGCTGGAAAGTAGTTACTAGTCTATAAGTTATAGCTCTAGAATAAAATTAAATTTGGCACTATAAGGTAGAAATTTGGGTAGAGAGTAAGTGTTTGTTTAAATGATGGCCCAAGGACCCACTTGACAGGAGATGGAGATCAAGAAAAATGAAGGATGCTCAGAGTCAAAGGTCCTTATGGGTGAAGGATGGTCACTGTGCCTGTGTTGGGAAGGGAAAGATTTAATGGGCTCCAACTTTAGAAATAAAAAGAAGGAACAGAAATCAAATGTCGTTTTCAAATACCATTTTAACAGGAAACCATAACTGTAGCCTGGAGACCAATGCTGTGTAAACTTTGAAGGATTTCTTCAGGTTTGTAACTTTCCTGTATTTATTGTCACTGCTAGTCTGGGGGCTGATTTTTTTCTTCCCCTATAGTTATTAGCAATAAACCCTTAAAATGAAAGGCATTATGGTTACCTAGGGGAAAAAAAAAAAGAGAGAGAGAGAGAGAGTAGTACAGACTGGTTCCCATACCAATGTCAGACTTTTGGGGGGGACAAAACTATGTAGGTGATCAATAAAGTGAAGGGAAGTGAAAGACATAAAGAGGAGGCCCTGAAAACCTAAAAATAGACTCTGGGCTGAGCCACAGGAGGGCTGGTTGGCTGGCAGGAGCTCAGGCAGGCTCCCTGAACTAGAGAACAGAACAAAGCCCATGTCCAAGGTGTGCACTGCTTGGGAAGCCCAGGAAGGGAAAAAGAAGAGAAAGCTCAGGCAGCAGGGAAGCCGGGGCTCTTTCAGTTCTAACGCGGTGGTCTCCAGCACAGCTCAGAGAAGCTCTGACCTCCAAGATGGAAATCGAGCTCCTGATTTCAATTCCAGGCATGTGCTCGTCTTCTTGAAATGGAGTTTAGATCACGTTCTACAAAATGTCCTCCTGTAGAGAAAGGGCTTAATATTAAAAATCAAGTTCACGGGAGACATGCTTGGTATTTCTAGTGGCATTTCTACTTGTCTTGACCACGGAGAATCTTTATTCCATTTTCCATCACCTGCCTCACACTATTTCCTCAAGCAGATCAAACTGTTGTTGTTTTAAATCTGTGAAGCCCAAGCAGAGGGAGAGTAAAATGTTCCCTGAGGCCACCCTTAGTATTCTTTGCCCCAGCTGGTTGTATGCACATCTAGCACTGACTGGAACTAGAGAGGAAAGTTGGGGCCATTTGTTTATGTGGGAGAAAGGAGGCTTGGGATTGGAAGATGTAAAAGCTGTCTTCCTAAAACTTGTCTTTTCCCATGTGTTCAAGTCTCTGCTGGGTTACAAATGTATAGTGACAGGGCGAGGGAGTGCAGAGGTTCCTCCATCTTGCATTCTTCCTGAAGCCATTTTAGGCTTAATTAGAATTTGATTTCCTTGATGGAGAATCCTATGAAAAATTACCCAACTCTATTCTGGGAACTTGAGGTTAAGATGCCCCAGCTGACTTATCTTAGCTTCTGTAAAACTGCTTGCTTGTACAAACAAAAACAAAAACAAAAACAAAAAAGCAACAAAACAAAACAAAAGACAAAACACCTCTCCCTGCAGCATCAGAGGCAATACCAGGATGTGGTTTTTGCCATTAAAATCCTGTTTTAAATGGTTGGGGCTGCACTTGGGTCCACTAATACCTGAGTATAGTCCTATTGGCTGAAATAAAGGCTTTCACTTGATGGTAAACTGTCTTAGTGGTTACCTCTGGTGACAATATGTTGTTGTTTCTTCTTAGGTGGTGAGGCTGAGAGTCAGGTTGGTATTACCTTAAAACCACTCACATGACTCCTTTAAAAAGAAAAGTAAAAGAAAGTAAAGAAGTAAAACATCAAATCAGATTTATAAATGCTACTTAAATGCTAAAATATGTTTAAGAACCTATTGTTTAAAGATGCTACTTAAGCATGAATTTGGTACATGGAATAAGTATGCATGGTGTCATCTTTTTTCCCTCCAGTTAATCACCAAACATTTTCACATTTTGCCATTTGTTGGGCTTATGTGTTTTGTGGCTAGTTTCATGAATACAATCACATTTTAACCTTAGTTAGGTTGGCATTTGCAAGCTGGTATCCTAGGATGATTTTAACTATGCATACTTTTCAAATTCTGTAAGGGTTTTTGTATTTCTGTGAAATGTGATGCGCTAATGGGGACTGTAAAAATAAGGATGAGTATAGCGGATGTCATTCTGTAAGCCATACCTTGCTGCAGTAATCTACCTTGCTTCTTCCTATAGTTGTCTTGTGAAGATAGCTTGAAAAAAAATTTACTGTTTCTGATAACACTGTGGTATTAGTATGGACTCCATGAAAAAGGAAGATGTTCACTTTTTTATCCTTTTGGATTCTGATTTAAACTTCCTAAGAGCAGCTAAGACATTAGCACACTGATTAAGTAGTAGGAAGGTAGAGTTTTGAAATAAACCCTGTCTGGAACAGAGCAGGCTATGTGTGGGAGGGAGTGGGAGAGACCCATGGAGAGACAGTAAGACCAATTTAGCAGGGATGGAGCCATGGCGAATTTGATGAAGCCACTCTCACAAGCAATTGTTGCTGTCACTATGGAGCCCGCTGGAAAAATAACCAGAAGCTTTAAGAGAAATGAAATTCCATCTGAGGTCCCTAGGTGAAGAATCCTCAAAATGAAGTTCTCCCTTTTCATTGTCAGGGAAAGAGAGAGGAGAAAGAGATATATAAGTGTAAGGAGGGGAAGAGAAATGGGGGAAGAGAAGGACAGGGACAGGGACAGGGAGACAGAGGATGGAGTAGAAGCTAGAAAACAAGTGAGAACAAAATAAAAAAGGGAGAGGCTCTTTTGCTTTCTTCCAGTAGGAAATTTGAGTAACAAGGCCCACAGGCTACACAGGATCTCCCAGGAGAGTAAGTGGGCACAGGGAATATAAACAGGAACTCAGATGGTCCCATGTCTGGAGTGATTACATTCTAATTTTCTATGTGAGTGAGAACACACAGAGCATCAACCACAGTCACAAGCACCTGTGCACACTGCCATTATTTACTGCCTCTCCTACCACCACTCCCACTCTTGCCTCCCATCTTTTCTAAAGAAAACAAACAAGCAAACAAACAAACCCAGGCATGCTGTGTACAACTAGAATTTTGACCTGATTCATTGAGAGTTTATGTTATCTTGTTTTGTGTGTGTGCTCATACATTGTTTTCTTTAACCAGTCTTGTGTTGTAGTTCATCGAGGTACTATTATTTATAGGCTTAGATTTTTCAAAACCTACTTTGATTATGGTCCTTCAACGCTTCGACCTCCTTGCTAACCCACCACCCACCAGAGGTAGAGGAAAAGAAAGGTTAATACGAAATGGGGGTTGTGCACCTGTTTAGAAATAGTTTTTGGGGGGGGGCAATTCCAATCAGAAGCAGCAAGAAGCAGCTGGAATACCACCAGAAGTTTTTTGGTGTGGTTCTCTCTATGAAATCACAATAGGTGAAGATCAGCCAAGAAATCTAGGTGAACTAATGTAAGAATGTTGTTAGTGAAGTCCAGCAATGACCAGCAAAGAGTACCAATGAAAGATCATTGACCATCATCTGTTGGGTTATACTTATACTCTTTCCAAACATCATGTGTCCTCTTGAGCATCTACTCCAGCAAAACATTGCGTGCCCTTTCACTAGGCAGCCTCCAGAAAAACACACATGTCTGTTCTCAACAAAACATCCACTTATAAGACAGTTTCCAGAAAAGCACAGGCACAACTCCATCTCCAACGAAACCAGAAATTTCCCCTTCAAGTATTTCTTTCTCATGTTGACTTTGAACATTTACAAGCTCTACACATTCACTTAGCAAGAATTTATTGAGCAAGGACTATGGTCTTTAAGGACTGCCCGTAAATCATCCTTACTGAGGTTGAATAGCTGCTTGCTTGAAATGTCACCTATTCTCAGAGGTGCTTCTGTACTAACAAAGAATTTGAGGACCTCAGTTATGGATGGGAGGTTCAAGTGCATTCTAAAGTACAAAGAGCTTCCAGCCAGGCAGTTAGGCTCATGAAGGAGAGTGCAGTCGAACCTTTTCTTGGCGATGGTGCCTCTGCAGTAGGATTCCAGGGGAATAGGAAAGCTTTGTCAGTCCTCTATCTTGCCCCTTTCCTTCTATATCTCTGTCTGGGATCAAGATGGTATCCTCCGTTTTGATAAAGGCAAAAGGGGCTCAATAAAAATTCCCTTCCTTCCCACATGAGGCATCAGTCTACCCTGCAATGGAGGAGTTTGAGAACAACGAGCTGGCACCGTGATAACGGATTGCTTATGTATAGCTATTTCAGGTCTTCTGTTTTAATCACAGCTTCATTATTAGTTGCTCTCTGTCTGTCTCCCTGATCTTCTATTTCAGTTTCTGGCAGGTTAACTAGGAGGGTGTAGCTAAATCATCCATTGTGTGTGGGAGACTGGCCACCCTGGGAAGCATGGCGATGCGTGAGAGTTCTTTGGCGACAATGGTTACTTTCTACCCAGGTTGCTCTAGCCTGAAGTCCTGCTGCTGCTGGTTACCATGTACACCTCCCCTTGGTTTCATTCTCAGAATGTCACAGTGACCAGCTTGCAGGTGGCAGCCTGCTATAGATGCTGGCACGGATTCTCAAACATTATGCAGCCCGGACTGATTTTCTCCATTATTTGTTGACAATAATAGTTGCTTTGAACTCTCTCTCCCTCCTCTCTCCCGCCTTCCCCATGCATTGCCCTTCTTCAGAGTCACTTGGATTCTGGGGATGTGAGAAAGAAGCCCTTCATTTTATGGCCAATCCCAGTATTTTTATTTGGATTAAATTCTGCCACAAGTAGCAGGAGCATTGTGGACCCTGTAGCATTCCTCCCTCACTGACTATGTCTCCAGGCTCACCCCCCCACCCCCACCTCCCCTACTTCATGCCAAACACAAGCACAGTTTTCCCTGCCATCTCCTTTACGGAACCTGTTAAATATCAAAGCTGTAAGTTTCTACAAACGTCAGACTTTCCAGAGTGCCACCCTAGAGACTACCCAACCTCTAAGCACCTTATTGTCCTTGCCTTTCCTGTGGCAATTCATCAGGAACAAGCTTATTTCATAGGAAATAAATGAGTTTTTAGCAGTGCTGCAAATAGCATTTGTTGTCTGTGGAAATATGATTCTGGGATAAAGTTGAAAAGAATTGCTTAGGTTTTAAGGGTCTTGGTGTGCTGCAAAGAATGAATACAATTTTCTAGGAAAAAAACAGCTCAACCAAATAAGTACTACTCAAGTCTTGAGGAGAGTTCAGTAGCCAAGTACAAAGAATGTCACTTCTGCTGCAGAGTGGAAGGGTCCGGGGGTTTAGGTGGTTGCATTAAAAAGGATGCTTAATTTTTTTTCTTTTAAAAAAATACACTGACTGAACCTAGGGCCTTTCATACAGCAGGCAAACAATCTACCACTAAGCTATACCCCAAGACCTCTTCTTTCTTTTGATTTTGAGGATGAATCTCACTAAGAGGCTTAGGATAGCCTTAAACGTCCTCTGTAGTCCATGCAGTCTACATAGACGACATTTAGTCCATCTTAGTCCTTGAACTTGACATCTAGGCACCCTGATAGCCAGGATTACAGCCTTGTACCACCAAGTCAGACTGGTGAGACATCCCGTATTTGATAGCTACGTAGTACTCATACCAGTGCACAGAGGGGCTGAATGGAGCTGACATCTACTGGATAGCTTTTATACCATGTAGCATTCTAACATTATCCATGCTTCATGTCTAATACTTAGTCATGTCATAAGGAAATCTCAGCATTGTCTTTTCTTGGCATTGCCCCTTAAAAGGAAGAAGTGCCTCACCTCACACTGTAGAGCTGGAAAGTAACAGAGCCAAACTTGGAATCCAGATAATACAGCTTTAAATTTTTATTTTTTAACTTAGGCTAATTCAGTTGAACAATAACACTTTTCTCTTAGCACATTTTCTATTTTATAAATAAAAGGTACTGCACACATGTAAAGTATGATGTTATAAGATACATATATGTTAAAATGTTTGATAGTGGAACAAAATAGCATATCCATTATTTCTCATCATGTTTTTCCCATGCACAGACTCTTTGAAGCAAGTTAACACTTACTCAATCAATAAGATTTCTAATTAGAAAAGTCCAGACCAATTATAGTCTTCACATTATACAGCCTATATTTATCGGTGCCCTTGTAAATCGAAAATGGGTCCTTATTTTTATTTATTTTTTAGGAAATCATATATACATATATACATACACATATACAATATATGCACATATATACATATACATCTATACACACACATTTATACATACATATAACAGAACATGATAATATCCACACTTATTTCCCCACTCTAATTTCTCTGCACACTCCCTAACATGGCCCCCTCCCAGCCTCATGTCTTTGAACTTATTTTTATTTATTTAAGAAAAAGATTTTGTTTTTTATTATATATGGGTATGTCTGTGTGGGGATATATGTACATGAGTGCAGTGCCCTCAGAGGCCAGAAGAGGGCACCAAAACCCTGGAGCTGGAGTTACAGACCTTGGGATCTGAATGTGAGTCACCTAGAAGAGCAGTATGCATCCTCAACTGTTAAACAGCAGCCCTGACTATTGCTATCTGAATAATGCTATAAAAAACAAAAACAAAAACAAACCAAAGAAGACAAAAACAAAAACTTAGAGTTCAGTTTTTGGTGAAAGAGTAAAATCATTAAAAAGTAAAACCAATTAAATTTTCCATGAGGACTGAGTGAAGGATACAGGGATACAGAAGGAAGTATTGCCATTAGGGTTGTTGACTTTTTAGACGTCAGTAGTACCCGGAATGCCATGGTGGGGGGTTTTATAAGATCCCGGATAGGGATTAAGAATCCCCAACCACTGTGTCTAAGATGTCAGATCAGAGATTAGGACTAATAGTCCTGATTTCTGGGCTGTCCCTCATGCCACTCTCCACATGTTACCTCATCTCCATGTTTTGTATTGCATACTCCTCTTTGGTCTGCAGACTAAACTTTTAGCATCGTTTAAGGGTCGCCACGTCTCTATCGTGTTCTCAGTCCATGTGTTAGCCTTCCAATTCATAAACAGCTGCCCTTTCACATTCCAGTTTATGTCCCGCTTTACCATTTCCTATATAACTATGTGTTTACCATCTATTTCCTCCACTCAGTTCTGAGCTTTTTACAAGCAAGGTCATATTTCACTGGGCTGTGTGTCCACAACGCCAAGTAAACCAGAGCTCAAACACAGCTCATATGCACACTGGTGCTCGTTAACAGAGAGAGATGAAATTGGCTGTTGGTGCACTTTGCTCTGGTATTCCAGAAGCCACAGGCGTCTGTGAGAATGCATGGGGACAGAATAATTGAAGGAGATGGGATTCCTGAACCTCTTATGTTAACTGACCACAAGCCACTCACCCCATGGGGAGGTCAACTTGATTTAAAGGTACAGGATTGAGGAAGTGCATGTCATGAACTTGACTACCCAATTCTCTTAGCCAGTGTCAGCCCATTGAACTCTCTCTTCAGTTTCAACTGTTTTGCCAGTCAAATAGCTTACTCAGCTTTTCAGAGGCCTCTGGCTTGATCTGAAAACATCTTGGCTCAAATCTGACATTAAGCCTGTTAGAGATAATGCGTTTTCTTGGGATTAGGTGGTACATCTTGCTATTGGAGAAACATCAGTGATGTTCATGTCTTGGCTAGAAACAGCCAGAACTGGGAGAATGCCAACTTTCCCCTCACATTAGACTCCTTAATTAACCTGCTAAATCAGGCGAATGCTTTGCTGTTGTTTTAGGAACAAGAAACACAATATGCATACACATTTTCTTCATACATTTTATTTATTTTTTATTTGTTCAGGTTACTATGTAGACACATTCTCTTGAGTTGCCCACTATGCAATTTTCAAAAGAAGTGAGGATTAAAGAAACATCCAATATGGCTCATTTTTTCTATGTATGTGTGTTTGTGTGTGTGTGTATGTGTGTGTGTGTGTGTTTGTGTGCAAATGAGCATGTGCATGTGCACAACCTTGGGTGTCTTGTTTAATCACTCTGTACTTTAATTTTTGAGATGGAGTTTCTTAATGAACCTGTAGCCCAGTGAGTCCCAGAAAGCTTAAGGGATCCTGTTCTTCCCCCTTCCCCAGCTCTGGGGTTACAGATGTACATTGTCATGCTTAGCTTTTTTACATAACTGTGAGGGTTTCAAACTCAGGTCCTCACGTTTATGTGCCAAATACTTCACTGCAGGGGCCTTCTTCTCAGCTTAGACCTGATTCTTCAATGAGACTGTTGTTGCATTTACCTTGTGATAGTTGAGTCTGCACTCCTGTTAATATTCAAACATGTAAACTCACTTAATCAAAATGTCCCTTTTTTGTCATGCTGTCATTCTCATAAGCCCTTTGTAGATTCAAAGGCTGGAATAATCGTTTGGAGGTGGTTCCCTTCGCAAGGAGTCTCAGTGAGCATGGAAGCCATACTTTTCTAACCTTCTGAGTTATGCAAATGCTTGCTTCCGGTTTGTCACACCTGAAATCAATTTGGTACCTGTTTTTACCCCACACTTTGCACACAGTGCCACAGATTGCTGCTCCTCAGGAGACTAAGCCAAGAACGTTGTGCTCCATTTTCATGATGAAATGCAGATTTCCCATTGAACCTAATCAACCTTCATTTCAAAAGGTTGATAACGGGGATACTTAAAAAATCCAGTTGGTGAAATTTATGGCACTGAAAAGAGTCCATTTCAAGAATATTCTCTGATTCTCAAGCTATAGAATTTTCATTTCATTGTGAGTTAAATTGTGTTTTCATTCACATCAAATTCTTGCTTCTCCGTTTTGTGTCCCTCAAAGAAAGACAAACGTATAATGGGTCTGTAACATTCTTTCCTGGACAAAAAAGATATACAGTC
The DNA here is from genome assembly GCF_900095145.1 of Mus pahari. Classification (NCBI taxonomy): domain Eukaryota; kingdom Metazoa; phylum Chordata; class Mammalia; order Rodentia; family Muridae; genus Mus; species Mus pahari. Next base: position 130,973,546 of record NC_034594.1, read on the forward strand.
TTTGGTTGTGTGTAGCGATACAATTGTGCTTTTTCTATCAGTTGGTTTTTATACTGGCTTATGTAGCTGTGAGTTTCGCATGAGAAAGCATGGTCACTTTTTCTAGCCAGAAAGGAAAAATATGGTTTGACTATACTAACCATGTGACAGACATACCCTAGATTTTAATGTATGTCAGATCACTTTCCTACCACTCGATTGGGGTATGCTTTTGAGGCTCTCCCCCACATAGGAATATCAGGTTTATAGGCTTCCCTCACCAAACATGAAAGGCAGCATTGACATTCAAAACTAGACTTGTCTCACCCTAAATCAGTTGTATTTTCAGTATTTGACAAAACGCTTCCTTACAAGTCTTTATTAGTATGGGCCAGCCTGTAGGACTGAGAATATTAAGAGAGGCAAAACTCTTGCTTGCTTATTCTACATGTGCCCTCAGAATCCCCCTCTATACAATGCCTATGAAGATACTGACAGGATGCATTTGGAAGGGAATTGTCATTCCTGTCTCTACATCCTTTCCCAAGCCTGCAGTCATGGGCTTTGTTGCTAGGGGAGGTCTTCCATGGAAGTATTCTACTCAAACAAGGATGCTCATGCAAAAAAAGACCCAAACTTTGAATCCGAGTGACCCTGAGAAGCAAGGCTTCCGTCTGAAGTAGGAGTTAGTAACAAATCCAAGTGACCCCAAACTATCACTGTCATTTACCCTGCTATTAGTTCCTCCCGGAGAGAGGTTCATTAACTGTAGACTCATTCTAGAAGTGAATGGATTTCATTCCTACGCTCATTCATTCATTCTGGTTGTCTTAAAGATGATATATAGTAACATTAGTTAGTGATTCATGCATAATTTCATGCTTGTTTTCATATACTTTCCTGGAGTTTCTCAAAAGCACCATGACTGTTGCTACCTGCTCACCATATATCTTTCTAGATCTTGTCAACATTCCCTGTTCACCTTCCCCTCGATCAGATCTAGCATCTTGTTCATAAATCATGAACATCAAGTCTTTATCATCATAGTGAAACTTGTTCAAGAGTCATGGTGTCTTGATCCACACATGATCTGCATAGCTTGAAGCCCAAGATCAAACAGTGTGACTTGTAGAAAATATGAACAAATAAGAATACCCAGTGCCTTTCTCCTTTACTCATAGTGTTTTACAATATTTGACAAGCTATATCCATGTGCTATCCAAAACCAAGCATGGTTTATTGTTGTTGATATTAAGAGAATGGTTTTGGACTTTTGGACAGGATAGATTTAGTTTTGTGAAGTTGAGGCTGCATCCTTGGAACCAAGAAGACTTCATTTGTATAATAAAAGAGGAGGCAAGTTGCAATTTCTGGGGCAAGAGAAGACCTAGGAGCTGTGTGGGAGGAGGTAGCAGTTGTGAGATGCAGAGGATCTCTAGTTTGAGTATGGTGGGGAGGGTGATTTAGTGTGTAGACAAATCTAATAAGAACACTTGAGCCATAAGATGTCATTTGTGAAACCATACTCTCCCTTATTGATGCCACACTTTGCTCTGGGGTGATTGGATTCCTCTGCTGGACTTTGAAAGAAATACTGGTTTCTACATTCAGGATGAGTGGACACACAGCAATGGAGTAGGTTATATACAGGATCTCCCTCGGAAAACAGCATAGAGTACTTTCCTCTGTTGTTTTCTACCTTGTTGGTTTTTCTTTTTCTTTTTTTTGTTTTTGTTTTGTTTTGTTTTGTTTTGTTTTTGAAATAGTCTTTCACTAAGTCTAGAGCTTATTGATCAAACAAGACTAGCTAGCCATTAAGCTCTAGCTACCTTCTGTCTTTACCTAGCGCTAGATTATAAGGAACTACCACCGCCCTTGGCCTTTATATGTTCATTTTGGGGAACCTTATGCTGGTATGTAAGCCCCTTCACCAACTGCTTCTCTAGGGTGTTAGATCTTGAGATGTCTATGGTTTAGCAGTACACATGGATTTGGTAGCATCATAGAATAAATGAACAAACTAGAATTCAGTTAAGACTATTGGATCACACCGACAATGTCAAACACTGAGAAACACACTGGCAAGAAGTGCAGTACTCACTCGGATCTTTGAAAGTTAGTCATACCTAAAAGTATGTAGACCAAAACAAGGAAAACACTGAAATCTCAGCATGTCTTGACTTGGTTTATGGCACAGCACCAATTTTAAAATGCTCACACGGAAGCCCATTCAGGGCCAGCAGCACATCAGAGCTAGGAGAAACTGAGGTTTTCCTGTACTCCCCTTTCTTATAGATACACGACTCTTCTCCATAGAAACAGCTATGGTTGACATAAGTTTTGTTCTTTGAGATCTCTGGTTTGTTCGTTGTGCATATTCTGAATCAAGTCTTTCCTAATCAAGGCCCTCATGTCCAGTCTCTGAGAGCAAATGTAAGCATCAGCTCTCACTGGAGAGGGAGGGGCACAGGTGTGCATTGTCTCTGTACCTCTATGGCTCCTCTATTTTTTTTTTTTTTCACTGTGGTGCTGTTTAATCCTAGGGACTCTGTCATTTGGCAAGGTTTGCTCTTAACCTGACTTCCCTGCTACTAAGAGCATTTGCCTCAGAAGACTGTGAAACAGAAGCCACAGTGAAAATGTCTGAAGTGTGTATCTCTCAGCACATTTGTCATGGAATTCGGATTTCCCGTCTGCTTTTGGATGCTATCCACGCTGAGTAACATTTCTTCCTCCAACATATTTTCCCTCAGTGTTGGGTTCTGCTGCTCATGCTTCGCTTCCCTTGCTTCTTCCTCTTTGACTTCCAGAAAGGCTTGGCTGAGATTTTGACACTTGAGACTCTTTCTTTATTTCATTACTCTCCTGCTCCACCATGACCCTGTAAGGCTAGGAATATCTGCTGGCGACAGTGCTCTCTTCTCTCCCTCAGCTTCATTTCTGGTTGAAACATGAATGATTCGAAAATATTTAACCATCAATACAGCAAAGTCACCAATAAAAGCCCAAGGCTGACTGCAAATAGGCAGATGGACATGGCAGTATGTATTGGTATTACATGTCAGTCCAACCCCATTAGCTACTTAAAAATTATGCTTGAATAAATATTTTTTTTTGTAAAGCTCTTGCACAGGGCTGTGAAGTCAGGGAGTTTTAGTCAATACAATGACCTATTGACCATACAAAGCTTCTTCAGCGTCTAAACCCTGACTTGGTAAATCTTGCTATGGAGTACTATAAGCCAAGGGCTTATTATTATAAATATTATAAATTTAAATATATTATTATAAATATTATAATATTATAAATCAGGACTAGACTCAACCTTTTTCCATTCCCCCTCAGATTCCCATTAATATCATTTGTTTGAATTTTGCAGTCTCCAGAATGCAAAACTGTACAAACTTTCAGCATCTTCAGTAATGATATCCCACAGTGATTGCTGGATCTGCCTCATACTGGTTCACATAGGCCCGCAAGAGCTGAATGTTCACAGCTCAACTCTATGCTCAGTGGCATCATATTGCAAATGGAAATCGCCCATAGAAGCAGAATTACATGTAGAAATTGGCCAATGGTATAAATTATTTTTCCCAAAGAGTGAGATGTTCAGTATTAACCAACGCCATGTTATAGCCATAGTCACTATGAAAAAGCCCTCAGTGATCTGTAGCATTGGTGCTGACAGCTATTAAATTTACCTGCATCCCCTTTCCCTCCTGAAACGCTTTTCATAGTTATTTTTTTAAAGACGATTTTCGTCTTAATGGTTCTTTGAGAACTTATAATTCTTGCAATATATATTTGACTACATTCATACCCTCCCCAATGTCCTCCCAAATCCAACCCCATTCCCTACCCACACAAACTTTTGTCCTTTTGTAGAAAAAAATTATTAAACAAACAAACATCTAGAAGTTTCTTTGTGCTACTTCTCAGATGAGTAGATAATCTTTAACTTGAAAAAATAATAGTTGTTTGGATCAACATTCTCCTTAGGGCAACTCTAAACTTGCTCTTTCTTTTTTTTTTTTTTTTAATTATTATTATTATTTTCTTTATTTACATTTCAAATGCTATCCCGAAAGATTCCCATACCCCTCCCCCCACCTCTGTTCCCCTACCCACCCACTCCCACTACTTGGCCCAGGCCTTGCCTTGTGCTAGGTCATATGGAGTTTGGAAGACCAAGGAGCCTCTATTCCCACTGTTGGCCGATTAGGTCATCTTCTGCTACAAATGCAGCTAGAAACACAAACCCAGGGGGTACTAGTTAGTTCCTGTTGTTGTTCCACCTACAGGGTTGCAGCCCCCTTCAGGTACTTGGGTACTTTCTCTAGTTCCTGCATTGGGGACCCTGTGTTCCATCCAGTAGCTGGCTGTGATCATCCATTTCGGTTAAACTTGCTCTTTCTGGTTTGGTGTGACTTCTTTGGATTGGAACATTGCTATTGCATATAGCATGACTAAAATAATCATCCCTCCCTCCTCTCCCCTCCCTTTTCCCCCTCTCTTCACCCACCCCTGTTAGGAATAAAACTTAGTAACCTGCACATGCTAAGTATATGATATACAGCGCTACTCTTCCTCTTTTTTGTACTTTTTGTTGTTGTTGTCACTGTTGTTTTTTTGTTTTTGTGTGTTTGTTTGATTTTGCCATTTAGCCCAAAGTCATCTCTTTTCCCTTCTATTGCCATCTGTTGGCTCAATATATGTTCACATTTTTATGGATCTAAGAAAACCTCTAAGATTTAAGGGAAGCTTCTTTTCTTCTTCTACAATTTCTAAGATGATCATAAGACAATGCATAATTTTAAGGCAAATTTAGTTTCTTTTCTGAGAAAATCTGATTTCCTGGGACCATTCCAGACACAAACCATTTTAGCTTTTGAGACTATAGTAATAACTACTGAGATTTAAGAAAAAAAATTAATCCTAAGAAGATACCCCATCTTTAATAAAATTAAAGTTTAAATGTCCTTTAGTAAAAACCCACCATTCTTCTGTATATGCATATTTCCTTAAGGTCTTTACAATTGTATGCTTTTGTTCAAAACTTGTATAATATATCTGGAACCAACCAAATATCATGACTCAGGGGTGACCACTAGACTCACAGACAGGGTATACAATATAAGAGGTCTCCCTACCCCATGAATAGCATTCAAAAATCACATTAAAGAACAGACTCTTGGAATGTATTTTCTTTTTTAGTATTCTTGTCTTCCTTGGTTTAAGCTTAAATACCACATCTATGAAGATTTCTCATATTCACTTGGCAGTGTTTGGTCTTTTTCCTGTACTCTGTTTTCATTGTGTTTTGTTAGAGATATGTAGTTTAACAATGATATTCTTGGAGGGGGATCCTTTTTGTTCTTTATATCTCTAAGACCAAGGACAGTGGCTACTGCATAATTACAACTTACTAATGCTTGAATAGAGGTAGCATGCAACATTCTAAAGTTTATCTAGTTAGTCTTAAAAAAAAAAAATAACAGGCACCATTCTTGGGCAAACTTCATTTTAAAGTGATTACTTCTTTATATGACCTGGTTTCAACACAAACTGAAGGGTGCTGCCATTGACATTAGTTCTCCAGTTTTCTTAACAATCCATAAATCTACTTTCTTTTACAAAAAAAGGATACGATGATGGAAATATGTAAAATAGCATTTTTGGGGGGTGGTCCTGTGTCTTCTTCTAATTGGCTAGGACATCTGTGTTCCATGGTCAATGAAACATATATAGGGTTTGAAAACAGAGCTCTAATGTCCATTCTTGGCTCTATTGATTAGCCTTGGTGAGCCTCTGTTCCATTATCTATAAAATGACTTGATAATACCAGTATCAGGAAGTTGATTTGGTGAACATACTGGAAATGTTGCAAATATTTGTTCTCTAGAATGACTTCTAAAATGTTATGTGAATGTTTCTCCTTCAGTCATCTGGACCATACTGGGGAACAGAAACTCAGCACATGTATAATAATGAACCAACTCCCATTTGTCCTATGACATTCTGACTCATTATTCTTTTCCTCACAAAAGAATTAGCCTAGAACTGGTCATGCTTCATAGCTCAGCTTAAAGTGAAGGCTCTTCAAATACATTTTGAAATTTTGAAGGCATATAATCTCACTGGTTTCCTTACCTCTAAGTCAGACTGCAGAAACTTTTTCTCCCTTCATGTTCCCCTCTCAAAGAAAATACTTCAATCTCGTTCATGTGGTTGTATAACTCAGAAATGTTTAAAGCAATAAGTTTCAAACTTGGCAGGATTCTCAACCCCAGGAAGAAAGAAAACTCAAGGAAAGTTTGAAGGAGAAATGTTTTACTGTATTTTTTTTTCTTGTGGGGCTCTTATTTACATATTTTCATTCTCCTTGGTAATAACATCATTTTATTACCTAAGGAGATTTCAATATCCCTGTCTTATTGATATATAGGAGAGAGGAGAGAGACATATTCCTGTTCTAATCATGGACTGTGTGGAGAGCTTGTTTGAGTTCCCTAAGCAATGAATGCTTTTCATCTTCTCTTAAAGTAATCTTACAGTCTGTACCCAAGTCTAATATTTAATCCATAGTACAGTGAGTACAAGAGCTGATTTTCTTTAGGTTATCTCTATATACCCTGCTTTCTTTCTTTCTTTTCTTTTCTTTTTTTAACTACAGATTAAATTCTAATGTCAGGCCTCTATTTATTTAAATAGCCTTGCTTTTATTGAAAGACAAATGGTAGTTATTAACTAAATGTTTATGAGTGAATAAATGTTGGAGAAGAGTTGAAGGAGGTTTTGCCTGTAAGTAGGCTGAATAAAATCAACAATAGGGCCCTACAAATCTATAAGAAGGGTAAAGCAGCTGTCAGTTTGTTATAAGTATTGAGCATTGAACAAAGAGCCTTGCACATGCTAGGAAGCCTATACTACGGAGCCATCTTTCTAGTCTTATTTTTTACTTTTTATTTTGAAACATGGTCTCTCTGAGTTGATATGACTAGCCTTGAGTTTACTCTGGAGACCAGGACATCCTGGAACTTGAAATCCCCCTGTGTCCATCTCTCCAGTACCTGAGAGTATAGGCCTATGCCACTAAGACTGCCTAACTGTTACCATTTCATTGACCCATTTTATATCTAAAGGAAAAGGCATAAGTGAATTCACATCCATGAAACAAGAGTTTAAGAGATCACCTCTGAAAATATAAGCAAGGGGCTAGAAAAGTGACTGCTCTTGCAGAGGACCTAAGTTTGGTTACCAGCACAACAGCTTGTAACTTCAGTTCCAGAATATCAGGAACCTGAATATGGAACATATAATCTCTCTCTCACTCTCTCTCTCTCTCTCTCTCTCTCTCTCTCTCTCTCTCTCTCTCTCTCTCTCGTCTCTTTTTTAAAAATAATCAAGAAGAAAGCAGTATAGTTGTAGAGAAGGGCAGACATGAAGAGGAGAGAGATGCTCAGAGGACTGTAGCCAAGAATGACAATCATGGGCAGGCTTGACTGGTTTAGCTCTCTTTCAGAATTTTTAGAATTCTTTGGAATTTTTTCAGACCATAGCTGGACACAGATGAGACAATGTCCCTGGTAATCATTGTACCCCAAGTTCCTCTTTCCCTAGGTCTCTTTATCAGGAGTGATTCACATTTCATAGAAAGAGGACTAGACAGTCTATAGCCATACCACCTTGATCACATCCTAGTCACTCTGATCTCTAATGCTAAGTAGAATCAAGTCTAATTAGTGCTCAGTTGGCATGGGGGCAAGGACACATAAAAACCACGCGTATTTGTATACACAGAGGAAGAGAAAGAATGAAGAAGATACTTTTAAAATAGATATGGTAGAGGTATTGCCAAAGATATAATTTATGGGTTATGGAATCTTAGAATATCACACATAAAGAACCCATAGTTGAAAAGGAGCATTAGATCCTTGAGCCGGAAGAAACTTGCATAAATTATTTGAGCTATGAAAATGGCTGAGAAGACTACGATGGCATCTGAGAAGACAGTGTTCTCCGGGGAGTCTGAGAAGATCCATTCTCTGTGTTCCCAGACAGTGCCAAACACCAGTGTCATCTCTGTCAGACCCATCGGAGCCAGAATCAATAGGCTGTGCTCTGACACCATTTACTCTGCCATGTTTTGTGCATCCTTCCCTTTGTGTCCTCTCTCATTTCTTCTCCCATTGTTTGGAAATGTGAGGTGACTAAGAGTGTACATTCTGGTGTTCAATAATCTAATTTCAACATCAGTGCTTTCCTTATTAGACATATACAGTATTTAACTGATAACCACTTCATCTGTAAACCAAGAAGAATAACGGCATGTACTATACTGTTTTTTTTTTTTTTTTTTCAGAATAATGGCATGTACTATACTGTTTTTTTCTTAGTTTGTTTTGCTTTTTTGAGGTGGGGTTTCTCTCTGTAACAACCCTGGCTATCCTGGAACTCACTTTGTAGACCAGGCTGGCCTCCAACTCACAGAGATAGAGATCTGTCTGTCTCTCCCTCTCGAGTGCAGGGATTAAAGGCATGTGTCACCATGCCTGGTTAGTAAACTACCACTTATATGGAGCTCTTCTTGACATAATATCAGAAGGATGGAGGCTAGCACATAAATTAACCATCTTTGGGTGAGATGTCTGTGCTGTACAATTCGTTGACCCTTCTTTGTTTATAAGCAACCAAAGGATATTTCTCTTAGAAGTCTGTGAATAATTTTTATTACAAGGGATGGTTAATTCAGCAAGTTGCATGACTGACAAGCCTGTGTTAGAAAGTCTTAGTGTGAGAGGATGCCTTATCTAATTAACTAAATCCATCTATCATGCTGCTATTAAAATCTCTGACCCTTCTTTCTTTCTCATTTAACTCATGTAATTACTTCAATTACACATGTCTTCAATTATTATAATTAAGTATTTTTATTTAATACATTCTTTGGTGGCCTAATACTGGTAAGATGATGTCTATATTTCTGTCCTGTCTTAGTATGACATTTTTTTTACAGTGATTCTTGTTAGCCTTAAGGGCACAAACCTGTCTTTTGTATTTATTGCAGTGTTCCCTGAATGTGTTATTCACGCAACATTAATTGAATGAAGTCTTGGAGGAGAGGAATGGCCAGATACACAGAGTGATAACTGGGCACATTCTATGGGTCTTCCTTTAATGTTTAATCTCTAATTTTCTCCTGTTTTAAGACAAATAATACCCATAATTGAATGTTATCATGTGTGTCTTCCTCACTGGATCACATGAAGCCCCTGGAGCTCAGAGCAATGAGCAAATTCAAACCCAGAACAGCTAAGAGTTGGGGAATAGAGCTGAGTGTGCTGGAAGTGGAACTGACATATTGTAGGTAGTCTGAAAAACTACCGCCAAAGCTGCTCTGCTGTTTCCTTGGATACCGTCTTGGATGCGCTGAGGTATCATCCCACAGTGAAATGAATCATAGAGTTGTCTCAAATCCTACAGATACCTTCTATTGCTGTGTGTCCTTGAACACTAATTATTTATTTAAACTCTCCGGAGGTAGTTTACTCATTTTGAAAGCATGTAGCAGAGTTGGTTTGAAGATAATAATATTAATGGTTACTACATGATAAACATTTTCCTTTCATTATTCAAAAGGCCACTTATTTAATATTCTTTCATTATTTTGTGTTATAGGTTTTAGTATCCCTATTTAACAATGAGAAAACCAAAGTGTATAGAAGCTAATTAGCTACAGGTGATCCAACTTGTACCAAGTACAGGTAAGATTCAAATTCAGATTTGCTTTGAATTTAATTCAACTTATGTAAAAAGAAAAAAGCCTAGCATATAAGGAGCCTTTATTAAACTGAGCTATCAAGATTCCTTCCCAGTATATAATCTCCTCATAACCATCTCATTCTCCATATTCCTCTTTTTCTTCTTGTCAGGTAGTTCCCACGGTCCTTCTTTCCAAAATCACACACACACACACACACACACACACACACACACACACACACACACACACAAATGTCAGGCACCTAGTATGTGATGTGTAATAACAGCCAATGGAAGTAGATGCTTTCAAGAGTGTGTCAGGAAAAAAAAATAGCCAGTTTCCTAAGTCTGAGGGTCATTCAGGAGTCACACATGTTATTGCAGTATGCACAGATCTCCAACATCTGAGACAATAGGCTAGGCAAGGTTTTCTGCTTACATGCATGCAGAAAAGTAGGATGGGAGAACACTGCTCTTGATTACCACTGCACATCAGTATCACCTAGTAAAGCACTCTAGGTTATAGATATGAGAGATTCTATACAGAACCAAATTTAATTATGTCTTCTGCGTCAGAGATCTGATTACACCCTGGGGGACTAAAATTATTATACAAAAAGAAAGGGAAGAAGAAGGCAAACACTAAGAATGGAAATAATTACTAACAAGACTGAAGGGGCTTGAGTATAGCATACTACCTGTATAATTGAGGCAAAGTAGATATGAAAGTCTATGCTTGTGTGTGGCATGTACATTTAGCAGTCCTTGGTGACTCCTGTGTACAGTAGATGGGGTACTTAAATGTCTGCTTCCCTTAGATCTTTGCTTTTATAGTCTGCTTTTACCACACTCATTTAAGGAATCTACTTTACTGCTGCCAGGGGAGTGGATCACAATAAACTTACATTTAAAAAAAACCAATCCCCATTATTTTAACTTCCTTATGCATTTTTGAGTACTATATTCGCAGGATAAGGCAATCTGCAACTTTTTCCTGACACTAAGGTGGCTTTCTGACAGTGCTCGAGTTTCTGAGCCTAGGCTTAGCTGTTGGAATGAGAATGATTAAAGTCAGAGATCTGGAACTGCTTTATATGTGTAACCTCCCAACTTGGTGGCTTCCAGCTCTCGTGAGGATCTGGGCTCTTTCCATTCGTCTGATATCCTAATTCAGGCTATCTTTATGTGTGGTAGGGTAGATCCATGTCCCAGTTTACCAGATATACTGGGAAAAGAATTGATCAAGGAAGGCTGGGGGTAAAGAGAATTTGTCTTGGCTTCTTTCTACTTCCATGGTCTGGGTGCTCTTTTCCTCTCCACCATCAGCTCTGGGCTCCCTGTAGAAGTAGCGGGATTTGTTAGAGAATGGACCATACTGATAGAAGATCAGAGCACATACGGATGCCCTTGGATGTCTTCCCTCATCCCCTTCTTCCTGCTCTGCTTTTCATCTACTTCATTTTTCTTCCTTTTACTCCTTTCTTTAATGATCTTCTAGCCAGCGCCATTTTGGGAGGGGATGTGGTGGGGTAGGATCTCACTCTAGCCAGATAGACCTAGAACAGAATCTGCAGTTCAGGATGGTCTTGAACTCACTGCTGTATTCTTCCCTCAGTCTCCAGAATGCTGGGATCACAGGCACGAGCTACCATGCTTGACTTGCTTGCATTTTAGTTCTTGTCTGTTCTATCTCTTTCCCTTAATTTTGTACTGAATTGGTTAGCCTTCCTGTGTATTTCAAACCTAACAAGCACTTGCAGTTCTGCCCCCAAAGTTTCCTCTGTTCCCTGAACTAATGTTTTTCCCATTTTCTACATGATATCATTTGCCTATCACCCTTTCAAAAGAACTTGCATCTTTAATGGTTCCAAATGCCTCCAGAGGACAGAATGGAGGTAAAAAAGCTCTATTTTTCAATATACAGATGGGCTGACAGGAGGGGGAAATAGAGCACAAAAGACTTGCCCCAGGGCACCAGACAAATTAGTCTGGGCTACCAATAACCCAACTCATCTCTGGATGGCTCTGCTGGCCCCACTCTCCAGGAGACAATTTTGTCAACAGTCTGAAATTTTACATGGAGCTTTGAGTTTATTTATGTATTGTTTGTTGCCCCTACCCCCTATAAATCTTTAATTATTTTGCTTTTTGAAGGCAAAAATAAATACTGTTCAAAGCCTTTTTACTGTAGGCACTTAGCCACTAACCATGCTCAGCCACACTAAAGGGCTGGCAGCAGAGCCATCGCTGGCCAGTGCTCTCTGCAAGCTAGCCCTAAGACAAGCTTTGACTGAGAGAAACTGAGAAAGCAGTGTTGAGAAACAGACACAAACACTAAGGGATAGACCCAAGGCACAGAGCTCCTGACAGGGGCTTTGACATGTGTTGTGACCAGAACAGGTGTTGAGATAGGAGAAAGGCAGCATGGGTAGGAAGGAAAACAGATGAGTGAAGCGGGATGGTAGGGATTGTTGGATAAAGCTTGCTCAGAAGTGGGATGGAATCAGAAATGCACTCCCTAGTCCTACTTCAAAGCGGCTCTTGTTGCTCCTGCTCTAGGGAATGCCATACGCAGCCTTCAGTTCTCAGCCTATTTACAGTATGCATCAATCACAGAGAGAACTTTGCCTCTACCTTCATCTTCCCAGTGTCCTACATGGATGGGCTCAGCTCCTTCAGGCCAGCCCAGCACCGTTCTGTTGGAAGATTTTTACCTCAGAGTACATTGTGAGATTGCCGAAGCTATTATCTGGGTTTGTGTTGTAACTCACTGTCTCCCATTACCTACCCATGTCTGCTTTTCCTTTCCCTAGAGACCATCTTCCTCCCTAACTCCCATTTCAGTTTGCTTTCTGGAGGACTCACAGGACAACAGTTAGTGCCTGGATTGGTCCAAGAAAGCAAATGTTGAGATGGAATTTTGGAGCAATAGTGCTAACCACACAGTATCACTCTATATTCAACCTAGCCCAAGGAATCATGATATCAAGTGAAAAAATTGCTTTTATACTAGGGTTAGATGGTGTACTAAAGGAAGGAGATCTCACATCTAATGATGCTACATAGCAAGTAAGAAATATGCTAGAAATGACAACTGGCCCGAAAGCAGAAATGACCATTTGAGTAGAGGAAAGAAACCAACAACATGGCAGGAACAATGAAAGAGCATAGTATGGGTATGAATCAGAACACAGTAAAATGATAGAAATGTATAAACGTGCAACGATAAAAGCTAGGGCAATGCCTCAGAGATAAACTGCTGACTAGGCAAGCATTAAGGCAAGAGTTTCAAGTCTTGATAGTCGTGTAACATATCTGCAAGCTCAGGGATACAGAAGGAAGTGAGGGGAAAGCCAGTATTCCCATAGCTTTCTGGCCAGGCAGTCTACCTGAATTAATGGAACCCTCTTTTTCCCCCTCCAAAAACTTAGGTTGAAAGAATTTAGGAATATACCCACTGTCAATCTGTACACATGCATGCATGTGCACCTGCATACATATGGATATCTATGCTCTAACATGTATACACACACACACACACACACACACACACACACACACACACCTCATACATATACAAAGTTTGTCATGATAAAAACCCATGCACTTTTTATTCTAGCTAAAAAATATATCCAATTTGGGCACTTTTCTATACTATCTTGTTCTGTAATATTAGCTGACCCACACACATGAAGACTGGGAGGTAAAGAATGTATTTAGCAAGTCACTGCAGCATTAACTATGAAACTCTAAAACCCGCAGACAGACTGCAAAGGAACTCTCTTCTTATGCACTGGAAAGCAATAGAGAGCTGTGGGGAACAAACCAGAACCTCACTCTGAAGAAACTGAGCTCTTCAGAATATCTAACTTCTAAGCATGGTAAACTGCTGCGTTAAGCTCGAGACTCTGATTAGAGAACATAGGATGGGATATTTAGATTGATGCCACCAGGAATCTCGCTTGGATTTCTAAATTCACCCGAGACCTTTCCACCTGTAGGAGTGGCTCACCTATGCCTGTGAAAAGCGAGCATATCCTTATTCTTGCATGAAGGGAAGGTAGCATGCTTTCCTGGAAAACACCACACACACACCCATTCACCACTACTCCATAGCATATTCTCCATCTTACCTACTGGCTGTTAGAATTATTTCTGATGGTCAGGAAGTGTGGTAGCTCTGAAAGGGAAGGAACAAGTTTGGTGGGCAGATATGGGATGTTCTGAGTGAAGTAGAAAGTGGATGTGTGGGATCCAAGTGTGGTTCCTTGGGGGAGGGGGAAATGGGGAGGGAGAGGAGGCTGATATGTTTTTGGATAAGAGATGTTTTCTTGAATTAGGAATATGCTCTCGAGATAGAGGAATTAATATTATCACAAAAATCCTGCAGATAATAGCAAACTTGTTAAAAGTTTGACTTGTGGAATTACAAAAAAGGTGGTAACCCACACTGAATGAAAATGAAATGCCAAATTTTCCAAAGGAGGAGACAGAGAAAGTTAATAAGGCACGGGGAAGTAGATCCAGGGAGCTAGATGTGTGCACTGTAAAGGCAAAACCTTGGTAATTATGTTCCATGGGAAAACCAGACAACATGGAATCCGAGCGGTAAGGAGAACGCTGATGAGAGAATTTCAGCATTAAGAAGTTCAATGATGGCTGCGGCTTACAGATCAGGGCTCATGGCAGGCGAAAACATCACAGAACCTTCACTGACAGCACTGGCTTGCCAAAACAATGAGGGATGGACGGGTGTCAGTACTTAAGAGTCAGGTGTGTGTAACTTCTATAGGGAGCAGCAAGCTTGGAATGGCAGCCAAGAAAATGAGATCTTCAGAGTTCTGAATGGTTAACAGCCTGTAATACTCCTAGGAGCTAAATACATGTGCATCCATCTGACACAGTTATTTTTCGATCTATATCACTGTAAGAAATCAAGGATGGAACATCAGGATACTGACCAGCCACCCTACTAGAAACCATTGTCCTTTGCCCATTTTCTTGTTCTTGGGTCCTGTTGTTGTTGTTGTTTTTAATACTGAAATTATTGATTAAAGAGAAGACAGGGACTTGGAGAAGGGAAGAAATCGTGGCAATACCACATCTAAGATATACAGTACTGACCCTTGTAGTGTAACCAGAGACATATGGTGATCTGCTGAGGGATAGTATGAAGGAATATTTGATGTACAAATATTCCAAAGGCTGCAGAACACAATGCGATAGGATTGACACTGATTCCAGAAGATGTAAAGTAATTTGGTCATCTCTCTACAAAGTAGAGATAACTTGGCTTAGACTCTGAAGAAGTCCAGGTTGTAGGTTGTTTGGGTCTTATCCACAAAGTAGAAATGAACCAGACGTATTTGAAGAGTGCCATAACCTCTCTTGAGGTTTTGTTCTGTCTGGTCAAAGGCATTGACTGGAAGAAGTCAAACACAAGCATCTGCCTTTGCTGCCTCCCAGAGATAAGAAGGACAGACGTAGTGCTGCTGTTATGGATCTAAAGCAGTGGTTCTCAATCTGTGGGTTGTGACTATTGGAAAAACATAATTCTTATGGTCTTAGGAACCCTCAACCATAAATATATTTTTGTTACTACTTCACAAGTATAATTTTGCTACTGAGCAGTGTCTCAGTTCCTAAGACCATCTGAAATATATGTTTTCTGATGACCATGACCCACAGGTCATGCAGCTCTAAAGGAATCGGGAGTAGTGGTCCCCACCATATCTCCTTTATATTAAAGGATATTAATTATCTTCTAATATGTAATCATTGTTGCATATCTTCTGTCAGAAGAGTTATTTGCTTCTAAATAAGGTTAACATGGCTTCAGGTACGTGATTTGCCAAATGTGCGGATTCATAGGCCTGTTTCTAGGAAGATCAGAAATAGTTTGTCCTGACATAAATTTGACAATATATATTTTTGTTTTCTATCTCCTGCATGTCTATATTACCCTTTCCATCTCTTGTCATAGTCCAAAGTGACCTAGATCTTTAAAATATCCCAAAGAACACTCAAAAGACAGTAGACAAATCACATTGAGAAAATTGAGAAGTGGCTAGATTCTTTGAGGCTTTGGTAAAAACATATGCTCTCAGGAGGGTGGACAGAAACTCCATGAAGATGTGGGGCCTGCAACATTAGTAAAATCCACAAGAGTCAAATGGCCAGGACTTTTTTAGGGTATGACCTTCAAATTAACAGCAAGTTATTGCTTCTTCTCCTCCTTCCCCCCAAAGGAAGAAAAGATCTATAAGCCTGTTAGGACCTAAAGGCAGATTTTTTTTTCCTAGCTGAAATTACTGTTTCATCCCATACATCAACTAATAAAAAAATAAAAAAAAAAATTAAAAAAGGCTACCTGCTTACAGGAAATGATTCTCACAGATTTAGCCTGACACTTTGGTCATCTAAAAAGCAGGTCTTAAATATGATAGTCAATCTTAATAACTTGATCAGATTAAAAAGAACTAGAAGATTAGGGCAGCTCACCTCTTACTGTGTTTCCAAAAAGAATTAACTAAGAGGACAAGACCCTCTTTGAATATGGCACTACTGCATGGCGGTGCTGGGGTCAGACTGACTAAAAGGGAGAAAGGAGAAAGGCTTTATGTTCAGACTCTCTCTCTCTCTTGCTCTATTTCTTTGCTCTCTGCTTTCCATTAGGTAAGCTGTTCTACCACCCTGTCCCTGCGCTGGCAAACAGAAACCTCTTGAACTGTGAGCCAAAAGATTCCTCTCCTTCTTTCCGTTGATTTCCTTGGATGTCTTGCCACAGCCTCTGACAGTCTGATTTGTGCAAGAATGTAGAGTTTGGGAGATGGCTACCTCTGAGGTCTATGGCAAGTGCCAACAGGAGAGTGACAAGGTACCTGGAGCAAAGTCAAGTTACTGAAGCAACATCAAAAATGAGGACACTCCCAGTTGATCAAGAATCTTGACCTCAATTTTTAAAATTTTTTATTAGATATTTTCTTTATTTACATTTCAAATGTTATCCCCTTTCCTAGTTTGCCCTCTGAAAATCCCCTATCCCCTTTCCCCTCCCCCCTGCTCACCAACCCATCCACTCCTGCTTCCTGGCCTTGGAATTCCCCTATACTAGGGCATAAAACCTTCACAGGACCAGGGGCCAATTCTCTGCTACATATGCAGCTAGAGCCATGAATCCCACAATGTGTTTTCTTTGATTGGTGGTTTAGTCCCAGGGAGCTCTGGGAGTACTGGATAGTTCATATTGTTGTTCCTCTTATGGGGCTGCAAACCCCTTCAGCTTCTTGGAAAATTTCTCTAGCTCCTTCATTGGGGACCCTGTGCTCCATTCAATGGATGGCTGTGAGCATCCACTTCTGTATTAGTCAGGTACTGGAAGAGCCTCTCAGGAGACAGCTATATCAGGCTCCTGTCATCAAGCTCTTATTGGCATCCACAATAGTGTCTGTTCTTGGTGGTTGTTTATGGGATGGATCCCCAGGTGGGGCAGTTTATGGATGGTCATTTCTTCAGTCTTTACTCTGAACTTTGTCTCTGTAACTCCTTCCATGGGTATTTTGTTCCCCCTTCTAAGAAGGATCAAAGTATCCACACTTTTGTCTTCATTCTTCTTGAGTTCCATGTGTTTTGCAAACTGTATCTTGGGTAATCTGAGCTTCTGGGCTAATATCCACTTATCAATGAGTTCACATCATGAGTGTTCTTTTGTGATTGGGGTACCTTACTTAGGATTATATCCTCCAGATCCATCCATTTGTCAAAGAATTTCATAAATTCATTGTTTTTAATAGCTGTGTTATACTTCATTGTGCAAATGTACCACATTTTCTGTATCCATTCCTCTGTTGAGGGACATATGTATTCTTTCCAGCTTGGGCTATTGTAAATAAGGCTGCTATGACAATAGTGGAGCATGTGTTCTTATTACCAGTTGGAGCATCTTCTGGGTATATGCCCAGGAATGGTATTGCTGGATATTCTGGTAGTACTATGTCCAGTTTTCTGAGGAACCTCCAGACTGATTTCCAGAGTTGTTGTATCAGCTTGCAATCCCACCATCAATGGAGGAGTGTTCCTCTTTCTCCACATCCTTTCCAGCAACTGCTGTCACTTGAGTTTTTGATCTTAGCCATTCTGACTGGTGTGAGATGGAATCTCAGAGTTGTTTTGATTTGCATTTCCCTGATGACTAAGGATGTTGAACATTTTTAGGTGCATCTCAGCCATTCTGCATTCCTCAGTTGAGAATTCTTTGTTTAGCTCTGTACCTCATTTTTTAATAGGGTTATTTGGTTTTCTGGAGTCTAACTTCTTGAGTTCTTTGTATATATTGGATATTAGTCCTCTATCAGATTTAGGATTGGTAAAGATTTTTTCCCAATCTGTTGGTTGCCTTTTTGTCTTATTGACAATGTCCTCTGCCTTACAGAAGCTTTGCAATTTTATGAGGTCCTATTTGTTAATTGTTGATCTTACAACACAAGCCATTGGTGTTCTTTCTATTCAGGAATTTTTCCCCTGTGTCCATTATGTTCAAGGCTCTTCCCCACTTTCTCCTCTATAATTTTCAGTGTCTCTGGTTTTAGGTGGAGTTCTTTGATCCACTTAGACTTGAGCTTTGCACAAGGAGATAAGAATGGATCAATTCACATTCTTCTACATGCTAACTGCCAGTTGAGTCAGCACCATTTATTAAAAATACTGTCTTTTTCCCACTGGATGGTTTTAGCTCCTTTGTCAAAAATAAAGTGACCACAGATGTGTGGATTCATTTCTGGGTCTTCAATTCTATTCCATTGATCTCCTTGTCTGTCACTGTACCAGTTTTTAATCACAATTTCTCTGTAGTACAGCTTGAGGTCAGGGATGGTGATTCCATCAGAGGTTCTTTTATTGTTGAGAATAGGTTTTGGTATCCTAGGTTTTTTGATATTCCAGATAAATTTGCAAATTGCCCTTTCTAACTCTGTGAAGAATTGAGTCAGAATTTTGATGGGGATTGCATTGAATCTGTAGATTGCTTTCAGCAAGATAGCCATTTTTACTCTATTAATTCTGCCAATCCATGAGCATGGGAGATCTTTCCATCTTCTGATATCTTCTTTGATTTCCTTCTTCAGAGACTTGAAGTTCTTATCATACAGATCCTTTATTTGCTTAGTTAGTGTCACACCAAGGTATTTTGGGTGCTCTACACAGTCAGAGAAACTTTTCTAGTAATTAACTATAGAAATGATCCCTGAAAGTATAATCTTTCTAGAACTCATTGTAATGTTGATTTAATTAGGTCTACAAACTTGTTAAGGTTGGGTAGACTCATATGGTACTAAGTAACTGAAGGATAAAAGGCGTGTGTAAACAATTTGTACAGGAACCTATATCTGTAGAATCAATGCCATTTCTTAGTTCCTATATACAGTCTTGGAGATAACCTTACATTTAGCATATGTGAAACTAAAGCAATCAAATTTGGTTTAATAACAGATCTGCTCTTTGTGTGGATATATGCTGAAAATGGATATCATGGTCACTCATGGGTAAACCAAGGACTGCCAAGAAAAAAATCTTAATAAATAGAATTCATGCCAAACATAATCACAAACTAGCTGATAAGAGAAATGTACCACAAGGCAGATCTTTGTGGATTTATAGGAAATAATTACCTGCAGAATTTTTTTAACATCTAAGTTAAAAAAAATTTGAAGATAGAGACCAAGTGACTGTGGAGTTGAGGTATATGGGTGAGTGTATCCGAGTGGATGCAAAATATTATATGGGTAAATGTATAAGAGTGGATGCAAATTTGAAAAATTTCTAAAAGATCAAATGATGTTAATACTTAACAAAGTACACTCCTCATAGAATCAATTCTAAATAACCAACAATCAATGATAACTTGGTCACTTGATGTCAAGAACTTGCTTCCATTGGCGAATGCAGTGCTTACCTAATGGTACCATAATGAACTCACAGTTTTAGAGAAAAACCGAGCATGGACATGAAAGTTTAAACATGGGCTTTGTTTTCCAAGACTGATATAGTTACTTCTATCAGACGCTATTTATCAGGAAATAGATGCTTAGCACCACATTGTAAAAAAAAAAAACACACAAAAAAATGAAAAAAAAAAAAAAAAAAAAAAGGACTACACTAAATTCATCCCATTCTAGAATGGTGAGTCATTCAGACAAGAATAGATTTTCTTTTCTCACCTTTAGAGCCTCAGCAAACAGCACTGTCAGGGGCTTTATAATGATCAATCCATTGCTATATCTTCCATATCATCATATTACAGAAAAAGACCCAATGTATAGTAATCGAGACCTTTATATGGTGTTCTATTCACTATTAGTAAGATATGTGAATCTGGGGATCAAATAGGAAAAGGAGGATCACACCATTTGTCATCATTCTAGGATCTGTATGTTTGGAGATCTTTGTCACTAGATGGGCCAGATGTTCATCAAGTGACCCAGAAAGAGTCCTGCTGAACTATAAAGTATGGATATCTGAAGATATTGAATTCCTTGTGTCTATCAGCAATCAAAGAGAAGTAAGATCTTGGCAGTATTGGTGGACATTTACCTAACATAAAGTTCCATTGTTCTTACTCAAAGGTTGTACTAGTCACCCAGGTAATCTGATTGTTTCTCCTCCTCCTGTTGTCTAGTTCTGATGGCAAATGGGAAGGTACAGAGGGCAGCCTGTAGAGCACGTGTCCAGGAACTTAAATCACTGAAGGGTGAGGATCCATGTCACAGTACCAGGGTACCACAGGACAGAAACTGCCTGAGAGGGAAGGAAATCTTGAAAGAGTTGTAGAGCAGGAAAGTAATTAATATCATCTGTGCTTGTGAGATCAGCTGCAATTATTCCAATAACTAGAGTGAAGCAGCAAGGTGCCTTTGGGTGTAAATAAAATTCAGGTATATACAGTCAGAATCATACATATACTGACTATAAGCTTGCATAACTTTCCTTCTTCTTCTTCTTCTTCTTCTTCTTCTTCTTCTTCTTCTTCTTCTTCTTCTTCTTCTTCTTCTTCTTCTTCTTCTTCTTCTTCTTCTTCCTCTTCTCCTCCTCCTCCTTCTTTTCTCCCTCCTCCTCTTCTTCTCCCTCCTCTTCTTCATCTTTCTCTTTCTCCTCTTCTTCCTCCTCATTCTTCTTCTCCTCCTCCTCCCTCCCCTTCTCTCTTCTTATTCCTCCTTTTAATTTTACTCTTTCTTTCTTTGTTTTTCAGTCAGTGTTTCTCTGTGTAGCCTTGTCTGCCTGGGACTCACTGTGTAGATCAAACTTACCTTAAACTTAGAGAATCACCTCTGCGTCCCAAATGCTGGGATTAAAAGCATACTCCACCATGCCCATCTTAGAACTTCTTTTCTTAAGAGTTCTTTAGTTATTCTTTTCTGTTCTTCACTCTTTCCTTTTCTAGTCACTCCTTTATCCTGTAGCTAGACTTGTACATACACATGTCCTGGAAGCAAGTTGACCTTTGAACAGATTTGTAGGTCAGGCTACCTTGTCAGGAACTTGGGCACAATACTGAGTGAGGCCTGATTGTAGATAGAATTTGCTTTTGATGAGCAGAAAATGGAGCTCAGGACATGAGTGAATAAAAACCCTTATTGGCATCCTTATGCAAAGAATTGCCAATCTCTCTTACTTCATGATCACTGCTTGTTAGATTAATTCTCAGTAGATATGTGATTAGGGAGCTGGAATCTACCCTGTGTTACTTCTCACCAGACTTGGTCAGCTTTCTTCTTATGTTTAAGATTTTTCTTTTCCATCTAAGCAAAATCTTTTTGAAAATTGAAATAGAAAAAATTTTTGAAAAATAATCTGAGCTGACATTTTACTTTTTATTACTTCTATCATTCCATTAAAATTGAAGGACTTACACGAGCTAAAGTATTGTCAGGTATGCAAGGAGGTGAAAGTGCCTTTGTAGCTTATCTCACAGTGGGTATTAGATAAAGACAATGGGTGTAAGGGTTTCTTATACTGTACCATTATATAATTAGTAGGGATTATCACTGATAGCCACTCTCCCTTCATTTTAAAGATACAATATATCAAATTTTCTCTCCTTTGAGGTTTTGGAAGATTGAGAGTTTAAAAGGGAATAATGGAAGGGACAATTTGAGGGAAATCACTTGTCCAGGGCAGATCTGGTCATGTGTCTAACTTGAAGGTAGTTTGTAGCAGATGAACCTAAGAAATAGAGAGCTTTAGTAATTGAAGATGACAATAAATTAATCACCTTGTGTATTCCAAGAGAGAGCTCTGGACTACAGTATAGAAGGGGAGTCAAGTGCAGACAATTGCTCCTATTTATCTACCCATCTGTCTATTAGCCAGCTTTTGCTTTGCGTTTAACATAGGAGTGTTGAATAAAGAGCATCCTTATGGAACTGTGGCAGGTACTGGCTTCAGAGTACCCATTTCAGCACAATGTGGCAAAGCCACGAACAGGATAGCAAGGCTAGATGGGAGCGCAGGGAGGAACATCTATATTGAATTAGGAAGCTCAAACAAGGTTTCTTGGAAGAGGTGATGCTTGAGCTGAATATAAAAAGATGAACAAGTCTTAGATGACATGGGGGCAGGGACAGTATTTTCCTGGAAGAAGGAACAAGACTTGGATGCCTAAAACAGCTTGTCACATTTCAAAGAACCACAAGTGGTTTCTAATAACTGTTCCAAAGGTGTGTGGGGAGGCCTGGAATGCGAAGAGAGAAATAGGGAAGGGTATTGCCAAAATCCGTGACCTTGATTCTGACAGCTCTGTGATAGTGACATCCCTGGGACTGCATTTTTACCAACTGAACAGGATTGACAGAAAAGAGTGAAGCCTGGAGACAGGAAGCTCAGTTAGAGTCTGAGCAACAGCAATAGGGCATGAGCTGAGGTGATGACCTGGCTGTAGGGAGGGAGGGATGGAGGGGGGAGTAGAGCTAATAGAATCTGCAGAAATTGAAAGCGCAAAAACTCTGTGCCTAGGTCTGGGGAATACTAGGATGACAAGTCAGAATGCTTCTCTCAGAAGCTGAAAAGCATATCAGTTGGGTTTGGTCCCTTGCTGCTGCTTCTTAACCTTTCCTGTCCCCAACTGGGAGTGTAGCTATTTGCTAATGGCTCAACAGCTTTCAGGTTTGGGGAGGGACATTGAGCATCATTCTCAACTCCATTTGTTAGAGGACCTTAAACATCATCAATCACACTCACTCTGCCTGTTAGCTCCTCTGAGCAGCTAAGTTTATTACATCAGCCTTTCCCTGTTGCCCACCTCCTCTGCAAGGCCCATGATGTCGCACCATGTATTGGCAGTACACAGTGAATGGTGACCCTAACCATTAGCAGTCTTTTCTACAGGGTCTGCTGCAGTTCCTGCCCCACCCCCTGCCCCCAGAACACATGCCATCTCCTGTCGGAAGTGACAGATGATATTTTGGTCTTGGGATTTCCTCTTAGGAGTACGTCTGTCACCTCACTGCTGGGTGATGAATGCATTCTAAAGAGCTTAAAGGCTGTTTGACGGAGGCTAAGGCAGTTATTTTAGGTTGAGAATTACTGACATCCAGGAACAATTTTTAAATAGGATTTAAAAAAAAAAAAAAGAAAAAGAAAAGAGTGTTAGAAAGAGTTGCCTTGTTCCCTTTAACACAGCAACATTTGTGTGCTACCTGGTGAATGCGGGTGGCATGGCACCCTTTCAGATCCATAGACTGTGACCTGTGCTTGATCACAAAATAGCCACAATTTCTTTCCCTCTCAGTATCCACACTCTTGCAATGTGGCTTTTCAGTTCTTTTCATCAAGAGGGGAAGACTCTCCTCTTCCCAGGACCCGAGAAAATGGAATTTTAAAGGGAATGTGCTATTGGGGAGACATAGTGATTTACTTGGCACAGCACTTTGGGAGTGACTGGGATATGGGCTATCTGACCAGGGGGCAGAATGTGCTGTCAGCCTTAGAGGTATGGGATGCTAATGAGGTGGTGGGAGAGTATGTTAATTGGAGCTCTAGACCACACAGGGATCCCTCCCCTGCCTCCCAAAGTAGACTGTGTATGTCTCTGCCTATTGTTTAATCTGCTAACTCTATTTTGTGTCTCTTGGGCATTGGGAAAGTGGAGGGAGGTTGATAAGCCATACATTTGAATACAGGGTAGCAATTCTAGCTGAGGTTAGCTGATCCTGTGCTAGCCTAGGCTAAAAGAATAACCAGAAAAATAAAAGATAAGTGAAATAAATGGATATGTTCTAAACCCTCAGGTTTTAAGGTATTTGGTTATAGAGCAAAATCTAACTGATGCGGGAACCAAATTTGGAAAATATTTGCTTTGGCCTCTTTTTCCCTAGAAACTTGCTAAAATGGTCCCTGGAGGTGCCAGCATTTAAGGTTAAAGTGATCCATGAGCTACAGTGGCAGAAGAAAATCTTATGAAAATGAAGGGATCATGGCAGAGCATGAAACACCACCACAGGTAGTTAATTTTCTAAAGGTGTGCAAAGAAGGCTACACACCAATAACCTTTGGTATTTAGAAGCTTACAAGTGGAATTAAAGATATTTCTTTAATTTTTATTGCCCTAGGTGATAATTGATTTGGTGAGTTTTCAATTTCCTTTTTATTAAACTGTTTTGCTTATAAAATCCCTCTTTTAAGCTGACTTATCACAGGAAAATTACCTTTCAACTTCTTCTTGATAATCTATAAATTTTATATACTTTACCAAAAGTGAACCATGGTCCCTGGGATGGTGTCAAATTCTTGGTGGTTATTTTTGACAATAATAATGTAAAATGTAAGGGTAAGATATTAATTAACTATTATTATAAATTTAGTATGCACTAGGCATCATTTTTAGGCTCATTGCTTAATATCATATTTAGTCAATGTATACACTCATATGAGGTAGAAACCACTCTTATTAGTGATTCAATGCATGAGGTAACTAAGGATCAGTGACCTTCTTCATGCCCAGCGACCAAGAGGCAGCCATGGTGTTAGTATTTGTGCATTTTTATCCTCCTTGTCTTTACTTCAAAGCTGCATTTGACTTGGACAGAACCGACATCTTACCACTGTTCACCATGCTTGATCTCAGAACAGGTATTCAATGTTTCTGAATTTCAATCTTACCACTGTTCACCATGCTTGATCTCAGAACAGGTATTCAATGTGTACTGCCATTATAAGTATGGAAATCCTCTGAGAAAGTCAAACAGTAATTTGTGTACAATGGGAGGCTTGTTTTGCCCTCACAGAGACCACTGGGGGTGGGTGGGAAGGGAAAGCCTGCACACCTGGGGAATCTCAATATTCCTCCCTCCATCCTAAACTTGATGGGTGTCATATGAAGATAGATGTTTTGCATAGTTCTAGGTTCTGATCCAGTAGACTGAACCCCAACCACCTCCAACCTCTTTTCTATAATTTCAGGGTTACTAAGTGATGTTCAGTGAGGCACAGAGGTGGTAAAATGTCTGTGAAAATAAACGGTAGTTGCTGAGTGGGAAGGAAGTTTCTGGAAAGCCACCAATGTGGCAAGCATACAGATCAGGCTACAAATGCTCCCTGGTCACTTCCTACGGCACGCAAACCTGCTTCAGACCCACGATGGATAGGCTAAGTGTTTACACACAACACTATTTCCCTTTTTAACTTAGCACCAGGATTTGTTCCTTGAGTGGGTCCACATGCTCATAACCATGCCAATATACGATATGCAAGCACAGGTACATACCCAAGTACGCAGGGATACACAGAGAAAAATACACACCGGCCCAGGTGTACACAACAGAAGATGTGTTTAAGCAGCATTCCCCCATATTTTAGATGACTCACAAATGTTGAAGCAGGAAAGAAAAATCAATAAATAATACAAGGTAAAAATGAATCCTTAACTCCTTCAAAAGGAAGAAAGGAAGATGTGTAAAATGTTGGCATCAGGTGCAGGTCTATTGATGAGCACTGCCTCTCTAGTCCCATAAATCCTGTGTAATAAGACACAGATTACCCGCCATAAAGCATTCCATTCTCACATGGTGTCATTTCCATAAATACAGTATATAAAGAATGCAACAATGAGTGCTAACTCAGGTCACTGGGGAAAAGACGAGCATTCATAAAGGAGCTTTTGTTGTCAGGGTGAGGTTTCAAAACTTTCCTCAAAAGATGTTGCAATCTGCTATAATGAAATAGACATATATAGCTGAATAATTGCTTTTCCTTACCATCTCCCCATCAGCAGGAATGAAGACTGCTGATCCTTGAGTTCAAAGAGGCATCACCTCTTCCGTTTTTTTTTTTTTTGCTTTTTAAACGATACCACTGAGATGCTTTTTATGGTTTTCTCTCTGGTTCTGCTGGCATAACGTCTGATTTGCTGGGTGATCATGGTTCTGGTCACTAAGGCCACTATCAGATTAGTCTGGTTAATTGAGAGAATGTCCATATATGCTCCATGCCTTTGAATAAGATTGGACTCTTTCTCTACTTTGGGGAAAGGCAAAGCAAATCATGTAAGCCTGCTTCTGTCTGTCTGTCTGTCTGTCTGTCTGTCTGTCTGTCTGTCTCTCTCTCTCTCT
>NC_034594.1:130999972-131005757 GCF_900095145.1 Mus pahari
ATTTTCTCAAAGAACCAGCTCCTGGTTTGGTTGATTCTTTGAATAGTTCTTTTTGTTTCCACTTGGTTGATTTCAGCCCTAAGTTTGATTATTTCCTGACCAAGGCAACTCTTATAAAGGACATTTAACTGTGTCTGGCTTACTGGTTCTGAGTTTCAGTCCATTATCATTAAGACAGGAAGCATGGCAAGATCTGGGCAGGTATGGCTCTGAAGAAGGAGCTGAGAATTCTACATCTTATTCTGAAGGCAAACAGGATAAGATTTGTTCTTCTAGGCAACTGGGAAAGTCTCAAAGCCTACTACCATAGTGACATACCTACTCCAACAAGGCCACACCCACTCCAACAAGGCCACACCCACTCCAACAAGGCCACACCCACTCCAAGAAGGCTACACCCACTCCAAGAAGGCCACACCTCCTAATAGTGCCACTCCCTGGGCTAAGCATATTCAAATTACTACAGAAGGGGTATGCAAATAATTCATGTACCTTGTTTCTAGGAGGCTGGGAGATCTGCTGTGCCTCATAGACAGCTGTAGTATTGAACATAGCACATAAAGAAAAACCTTCCTGAGGAATAGACACATTAAACAAACAAATGAGAACGCACACAGCCCGCTCTTTATTGGAGGGATTTCACACCTGTAGTCCAGGAAATCATAGTCCCTAGAGGTGAACTACTATTGTTATTTTGCTAAATGATCATGTAGTTAACCTGCTTTCAAAATGTTTATACTTCTAACCATAGAATTGTACTGCTCTCAGCTTGGTCAGGGATGCTTCTTTCTGAAGTGAGTATTGATGAAAGTAGGCATCGGGTTCTGACAAAATCATGCCATGTAACAGGTCTCACATGGGAGGTTTATTAAAAGGAGTGGGAAGGGGAGCACTGAAGCTGCTTCCAAGGGAGAAAGAAAAGGGGGGAGGGGAACTTGGATCTTTATAGGGCCCATGGCCCGTGTCCAGGTGGACATGTGACAGAGGTGATGATGGTGTTTTGTTGTGGCTGGGTTGTCTAATAGCCCCATTGTCGCCAGACAACGCTGGTCTTAAAGGTTGCCTCATGGTCCCCTTGTCGACAGGCAGAGCTGGCTGTGGAGGTTGCCTGATTGCCAACAGGTAGTAGTTTGTGTGGAGACTCCGAACTGTTCAAAGTGCTGAAGATAAGTAACTGTGGTGCTACGCTGTATGTGGGGCATCTATCTGAAGGCTCAGGAAAATCATGGAGGTTATACATTTTAAAAATGAAGGACATGAAGCTAAGAAGAATATGTTTTGGTTTATTATTGGGGAGGAGTTGGAAGCAGGGATTTGGGAATGGATCTGATCAAGGTACATTATATACACATATGGAATTTTCAAATAGTAGGTAGCTTTTTCTTTTAAAACAGACCTAGGCAATCCAATTTCCAGTAAGAATGCCAGCAAGCTGAGATTACACAAATTCATCTATTGGTTCATTCAGCCAGTCGCTTGTCAGTTTAATGGACACTTATCCCAGGATCTATACTGGGCCCCTGTGATACTTCAAAGATAAAAATATCTCTGCCCTCAGTGAACTTCAAAATCTGAGAGTGCCTTGGGATTTGATTACATCTGAACTTTCTATGACAATATTTCAGGGACTCGTTAAGGAGAGGAAAACAGGAATTAGTTACTCAAAGGAGGACAGCTAAAATGAAGGATTAGAAAATGAGGAATGTTAGGAAAAGCCAGAGGAAGCACTATTATTTAGCACGGAAGGGAAAAGCCTATGTGTGATGATTTAATAAGAGTATTTAAGTGCAGGGAAGATGGACTCCATTACCGTCCTACCATCCATGAATTTATCTAAGATCCTTTCTGAGCCAAATTATCTTTTTTTAGTCTGTGCTAGCTCCTAGAATAATGAGTCCCTTATGTGGACTACCTGCTGTGTTAAATAACATCCTTTTTCGTTTATTCTGAAAATTCTCCCTCTAAGCATATAGGAACTTCTACTAATTCTGAATTCCCAGGATTTAGTAAGGCGGTCCTTATATTATACCCTCTACCTATACCCCACATGATTTTTCAGGCTTCGGTTTTATCTTCTGTCAAGCCTGGTTTTTTTGTTCTTGCCTCATAGAGAGCACTGTCAAACTGTATTATGAAATGAGCAGCATATTTCCTTGCCTCCACTGTGTCTTTTCAGGGATGGGCGAATTGTAGGAAATCAATCAACCAGTACATTTTATTTCAATGATCCCAAACACATTGCCTTACATTACAACATCTGTAAAGTCAAGAAACCCTCTGCTCGAGGGTTTCCACACATCATGTGTGCAAGGAGGGTACAGTAAAGGAACTGTTGACATAACTGCTCTGTGGTATGGCTATCTTGCAGATATGAGGGGAGGCGAATAACCAGAGACATCTGGAGGACTTAGAATGGAGGAAAAACTTGATTGCACATGGCCAGTAGGCTGGACATGACCAGGGCTATCTGTGAGAGAGGGAGAACAGCAGGTAAAAAGAGCAGAGAAAGTGTAGTGAGAAGGGAAAGGAATAGTGAGACTAGCTGGAGGGAGAGAAGGCCAGGAGCTGGAGGGAGTATAGGGTAGAGGAGGAGGGGAGAGGATGCTACTGTGGACTTGGAAATGTATTAAAGATACCTGGGCTACTGAGAGAGCCTGGAGGTCACATGCCCTTTGATGTTAATAGGAACCACAGGTAGCCATGCTTGAAGGGAGGGAAATAACTCCTTTTAGCAGATGGGAACTGGTTGCACAAGTTCCTGAGGAATGTTGGCTTTTATTTAACCACCAGAAATCCTCCTATGGTTCAGGTTGATCTCATCTCTGGATAGTTGGACCCCCATCTTTGAAAGTTTGGGGAATTGGGATTTCCTTTGGATCTTACTGATAGGTCTTGTCATCAACTCCAGGAAAACAATTTGTCAAAACTTATTTTTTGTAGTATTATTTTTTTCCTTGTTTTAGGAAAAAACTTAACTGCCAACTTCATAAAATCCTGTACTAATATATCATTGGTCTTCTCTGGGGAGCAGTAGTTGCCAATGAATAATGGTGGCTTATGAAATGCCTTGTGGATAGTTTGGAGCTTAGCTAGTGTTTTCTCTTTTATTTCTGGTCGTGAGCTTAGCCTTTAACAGCTGAGCCACCTCTCCAGCTCAGTTAGTGTTTTCTCAACCCTGTCTTTTCAGGCCCTTTCAATCTACTAGCATCTTTGCTGTGCAGAGGTTGAGTCACTGCCTCTTGTCTTTACAGTCTCAGTAACATCACTTACCCATCAGGGCTTAACTCATACCAAAATTTGGTAAAGATTTTATCTTTAAGCTGTCACTTGGATTCATTACTATCATTGTTCCCTAGTCAAATCCCCTACTGCCCCCTCCAACTCCAATAAATGTATTTAGAAATCCAATTAAACAGGGAAAAAACTCTCTATTCTCATAGATACCACTGGGCTTGAGGATAAAGGCCAAGACCACATAGGAATGGTATTCTGAGTACTTTGGAGGGAAAATCGTGGAAAACAGCATGATATAATTATTATTATCATGTTGACCATGCCCCTTGAAATTCAAGCCATCCCACAGAAAGGATTTTCAATGACTACACAGCTCTGTAATCGGAGCTTAATTGGAGGCAGAGCCTTGTTCAGCAAGCATCTCCGCATGATTCTCCTTTCGATGGCAGATTGTATTTTACTTTGCATAATGAGGCAATCTTTCTATTTACTGATTATTTCTTTATGTAACTTGAACACTGAAAGGAAGTCACTACCAAGACCTCAAACCAACTAATGAACATATTCCCAACTCCTAATGTGCAGAGCACTTAAGATGTTTTTCTTGCTTTCAGCTGGAAGTCTGTGCACAATGTATGTCAGAGGTCGTGTTTTACCGGAAGGCAAAGTTTACAATCAGGGCATTTTATTTTGAAAGCTGGAAGGAAGAAAACAAGTAATGCCTTCGTGACAGGCATCTTGAGGGTATGAAACAGGGCGTGAACTTCTTAGAGTTGGTTTAATAATAGCACAAGTAACATTTGCATACTGCTTTACACTTTCCTACTATTTGCTTCTCATTTGCACTGTAATATGAATAAGTAGAAGAGTTACCACCTCACCTTGTGTATGAGAAAAGCAACAACTGGATAAGGTACTTATTCAAAAGTACCATTGATCATTGGCAGAGCCTGGTGATGCAGGTCTGCAGTCTTAGCTCCTTGAAGGCTGAGGTAGTAAAACTGCAGGTTCAACTGGCTGGGACACTTAGTGAGACCCTTCTGCAAATTAAAACAGAAAGTAATAGAGAGAAGGGCATACGGTTCAGTGGTAGAACACTTACCTAGTATGTGAAAGCCATAAGTTTAATTCCCAGCACCAAAATAAGTCAAACATCTCACTCCAGTTTCTTCAGATAATCTGACCCATTCCATTTGTATTGGTAGCACCGGCAGGATGGATTTAGCCACTCTGATAAGGAACTTGGCCATCCAGAAATACAGTCTTTCCCTATATAACATCTTGTTTGCTTTTGTATAGAAGTCATCTTACTAGTCACCTTTTGCTTTTTATATGTCTGTTTGTTGCCAGTCTTTAGTCTAGAATATGAGGTACACATGGATACCTTCTTATATACAGAGGATCTAGCACGCACCTTGACATATAGTTGGTATCCAACACATATTCATCAAATGAATGGATGAATAAAATGTCTTCTAAATGGCTGAATTTTCCAATCTACATCAAAGTTAACAGAATGTTTATAAGTGAGCCATTTAACTATGGACTTTATTTCCCAAATAAACATGCATTCAAGCTAGTCATGGCATTATGGGGTGTCAGCTCACAGTCTTGAATTGCACTTTCAGGAATAGCCTATCATCTGCACTTAATTATACATTTACTGTATTATAAACCATGGTTATCTCATTACAACTAGAGGCAAATTAAAAGTAATGCCAAATAGTACACCAGGGACCACTATAGTGATATGGTCTAGACTTCAGAATAGCAGGGACCATATTTATGCTCTCCTTTCTTGGCTCAAGTACTTTCATAATTCTTGATATTAACCAATGAACCTTCTAGCTTTTTCCAAATGTATGTAGGCTACCTTGGGAACCAGGTAAAACACAAAGAAATACTGCATCCAATGTAGTATGTACCTTATGCATTCCTCATCTGCCAATGGACAATTCATGATAATCTTAGCAAAGCTCTAGGAAAAATCTCTAGCTTTTTTCTCAGTAGAATTGAGTCTTTCTGTGCAGACATTATTCCTGTTGGTCGATGTGTTTGTTGAATTGACACACAGCATATGTTTTAGTTAGTACTGACACTGATGTAAGTCAATATTACTTATCACAGACCTTGATCAATACCCCGGGTCAGGACTGCATGCATCTCCTTCCAACAGGTTGGATAGACCATTGGCAGTAAATAAAAAAAAATTATAAATACAGGCTGGACATGCCTGAGTTCAGGATATCTGAATCACTAATAACTTGTCTCCTCTTTTCAAGGTCCTTCCTTTTCCAAATACTTTCCTTCCTTCCTTCCTTCCTTCCTTCCTTCCTTCCTTCCTTCCTTCCTTCCTTCCTTCCTTCCTCTTCGTCCTCCTCCTTCCTTCCTTTCTCCTTGTCCTCCTCGTCCTCCTCGTCCTCTTCCTCCTCTTCCTCCTCTTCCTCCTCTTCCTCCTCTTCCTCCTCTTCCTCCTCTTCCTCCTCTTCCTCCTCTTCCTCTTCCTCTTCCTCTTCCTCTTCCTCTTCCTCTTCCTCTTCCTCTTCCTCTT
>NC_034594.1:131005797-131027146 GCF_900095145.1 Mus pahari
CTTCCTCTTCCTCTTCCTCTTCTTCTTCTTCTTCTTCTTCTTCTTCTTCTTCTTCTTCTTCTTCTTCTTCTTCTTCTTCTTCTTCTTCTTCTTCTCTAGTCTTAACTCTCATCTCACTATATGATCCCTCATACAGAGACAATTTTGGAATAAACCAACACATTTCCTCTTTTAAAAACAAGAACAAAACTAAACAGGGTCTCTGGCCTTCAAGATATTAGCTCAGCCAATAATTGAATCCAGGTATTTTGATCAATAAATCTAATATCTAAACTAGTCATCCCATATTTTCTAAACCACGAGGAAATGAAAACACAGGGAAGATATAAGGCTCATCAAAGGTCATATAGTTACTTTGAAATAAATGATATTACTTTAATTGGTGGAATCAACTTCATCTACTAATGCTAGAAAAGAGGAATAGCTGCTATTATGATTGATTTTAATGTCAGCTTGCTACAATTTAGAATCACTTGAGTAGGGATCCTTACCTGAAGAAGTGTCATGACAGCCTTGATGGATTAAGGAAGGTCCACTCTGATTTTTGATGCAGCCCAGATTTAAAAAGGGGGGAGGGTACAAAAAGATCCCCCTCCCTCTTGCTGAATGAGTGGGTCTATCACTGCTGACTCCTTCACTAACAGCAGAATCTAATTGTCACTTCCAAGCTTTCATTGAGAATAGAGATCATTGGCTTCCCAGGAACTCTCTAGCTTCCATTATCAGGTGGGGACTTCTTATACACCCTGTCTTGTAGACTTAGTAACTACTAATCAGTACTTCCCTACTGCGGTGGTTTGAATATGCTTGGCCCATGGGAAGTGGTACTATTAGGATGTGTGACCTTGTTGGAATAGGAGTGGCCTTATTGGAGGAAATGACTCACTTTGGTGGTGGGCTTTGACATCCTATACTTTAGCTCCACAGAGAGTGGAAGAGACCTTCCCCCTGGTTGCCTGTGGAAGACAGTCTCCTTCTGGCTGCCTTTGGATCAAAATGTAGAGCTCTTGGCTCCTCCAAGACAAAGTCTGCCAGTATGATGATAATGGACTGAACCTCTGAAACTGTAAGCCAGCATCAATTAAATGTTTGCCTTTATAACACTTACCTTGGTTACGGTGCCTCTTCACAAAAATAAAACCCTAAGACACAGTGAGATACCCTAAAGTACTGGGCTCTCAGGGTCTCAGATGTTATTTGATTATCATTATTATTTTAAATCATATGTACTGGCCGGTTTTGTGTGTCAACTTGACACAAGCTGGAGTAATTGCAAAGAAAGGAACCTCTCTTGAGGAAATGCCTCCATGAGATACAAACTGTAAGGCATTTTCTCAATTAGTGATCAAAGGTGGGAGGGTTCACTGTGGGTGGTGCCATCCCTGGGCTGTTAATCCTTGGTTCTATAAGAAAGCAAGCTGAGCAAGCCAGGGGAAGCAAGCCAGTAAGTAACATCCCTCTATGGTCTCTGTATCAGCTCCTGTTTCCTGCCCTGCTTGAGTTCCAGTCCTGACTTCCTGTGGTGATGAGCAGCAATGTGGAAGTGTAAGCTGAATAAATACTTTTCTCCCCACCTTGCTTCTTGGCAGGAATAGAAACCCTGACTAAGATAGCATGCATAATAAATGTGTGTGTGTGTGTGTGTGTGTGTATTCATCTCCTTTATTTTGTTCCTCTAAAGAACCATGCTAAAACAGCTAAGTTTGTGCTTTTTTAATGGGGATAAATATAATATATCTAATGTATTTAAGGTGCTTTCTGAGTATATATATCTTCAAGTTTTAGAAGCTGTGGGTTGGTTGACTGCAAATATATAGCTTTCTGGAAATAAGGTAAACCTTGGGGGCCTTACCAGTTCCTTGTCATTGTAGGATGTGGTTGTCTCCAAGGTTTTCATTGAGGTGATAATGAGGAGAAGTGGGAAAGAGGGAACAGGCTCTCTGTGCATGTAAAATATTAACCATGAAGGGGGAAGATGCCTGGTCCTCATTTTAGCTTCTGAGGTATAGAACAAGAATCTTTTTGCTTTATCTCATCTAGTGCCTAACCTCAGAATGGAATTGTTTAGAAAGAAACACTGGTCTGTTGTATTCTAGGAAATCCTTCTTTTGTTTTAGGTTAATTACAAATGCCTTACTTGCTTGTTAGTATTCGTGATTTCTACAGTTTGTATCTGTGACAGGAAAACAGAGATGAATTTCTAACATAACTTGCTTAAGTCCCGGGGTACTCTTGAGAATTTAATGAAAAAATGTTTATTATTAAAAAGTTACATAAGGAAAAGGTAGTATTATTTATTGTATTCATATCATAGGTCATCAAAAAATTAAGTTCCAGCCTCTTCGTTAAAGATGACTCTAATTTTTAGCTTTGGGGTCAGGGCACAGGTAGAGTTTGTATGGAGTGGATGCACAAGAAAATTGAAGAAATATTCTTAAATTTCTTGGTTCATAAATGCCTAACTCTAGTTTCTTCCTCAGAGGGTTAGCCTCCCGTATTCCAATGCTTCTGGAACATTAACAATTCTGTCTGATTCATATCCCAAGTCCCTTTATAGTGTAATGTGTCACTGGGCTAGGCTTTATCCCTGACCCTCTGAAGTTCCTTTACATGTGTCTTGTGAGTTTGAGCAAAATTATCTTTGAAATGAAAGAACTTGGTGCAACCAGTATGTAAGACTTACTTTAAAAGAAAATCCTAGCCTACCCCCTTCAATGCAGTACCAGTTCAAATCATCATTACTCTGAGGACCTGAAAGTATGACCATATCACAGGTTAGTCTGTATCTGACAGATCCAGGCCTTCTGATTCAAACTCACCAATAATGTACTAAAGGAGAATGTTTAGTATGTGATGAATTGCTTCTGAGGTGGCCTTTAATCTGGTGGTTAGGACTGGTTAGCTTTTGGAACATGGGCTGTCCCAGCAAACACGATCACCTGGGTATGAAATATGGACCACTACCCATCAAGCCTCTGACATTTGCACAAGTTGTTTTTATGGTAAACTTCTGATCCATTGTCCATATAAATGAACTAAAATATTACTAATTTTAGAGGGATGTTGGAATAATTAAATGTGTTAACTTTTAAACAATATTTAGAGTAACACCTGTCACATCAAATAAATTCTCCAAAAATGTTATACTTACAATTAATGGTAAGTATAGAAAACTGTCCAATGACAATCTTGAGAAGGGAGCAAAACAATCAATCAATCAAACAAACAAACACAAATTAGCATTACACTGCTGCGTAAGTACAGTGGGAAAATTCATTGATTCAGAAACCATTCCTTGCTGCATTGCCCTCTTCCTCCTAAGATCCAGTATGTTATCTATAGGAGAAAGTAGTGCTATCTATTTCATAGATTTGTCATGAGCTTCAAGTAACATCATTGTTTGACTTCAATCTGTCTATCCAAATTTTTCATGTTAAAAACTTAACCACAAAGCTCATATGCTGATATTTGGAATTGAAGCTTTAGGAAGAATGAGTATTAAAAACTTTTCATGAGATCATGATGCTATTAATTAATTTATAAGAAGAGATAAAGGAAAGAAAGCTAGCATGCATCTTGTGTCTCACCATGAGATGCCTCTAGAATTCTAGGATAGAGCAACATATCCCTCACTGGATGTTGGCCGCATGTTGTTTCATAAGTCAGGACTCTAGCTTGAAAAGCAAGATATATTGGGCTGGAGAGATGGCTCAGTGGTTAAGAGCACTGACTGCTCTTCCAGAGGTCCTGAGTTCAATTCCCAGAAACCACGTGGTGGCTCACAACCATCTGTAATGAGATCTGATGCCCTTTTCTGGTATGTCTGAAGACAGTGACAGTATACTCTCATACATGAAATAAATAAATAAATTTTAAAAAATTTAAAAAAAAAAGAAAAGCGAGATATAGGCAACCACCTATTTACAAATTATCTCAAATATCTTATTACAGTAGTGTAAAGAAAGACAAAGATAATCATGCATAGAAAATATTTTACCTGATATAATGTCTTAATATTGCTGTGAAAAGATATCATGACCAAGTCAATTTATAAAAGAAAGCATTTCTTTTAGGGGCTCATAGTTCCAGAGGGTTGACAGGGAGCATGGTAGTAGGCAGACAGGCATGGTCCTGGAGAACTTACATCTGATCTACAAACATGATGCAGAGAGGGAACTAACTGGGAATAATATGGGCTTTGAAACTACAAAGTCCACTGCAATGATACACTTCCTCCAATAAGGCCACAGCACTTAATCCTTCCCAAAGAGCTGCACCAATTGGGGGCCAACCATTCAAATACGTGAGCCAATGTTGTCCATAAAGTTCAAACTACCACAGTCAATAAATGTCACTTTCCTTACCCTCCCCACCTCTGCCAATCTGAGTTAGCTGAAAAAGAATGAAATTTTCTACATCAGAATTTTCAGAAGTACAACAGAAATCCATTTAGTTATTAATTTAGTATTTATTGAGAATGAAGAATGACTCTATAAAATAATCTTGCAATGTGTGTATGTGGAGCAACCTTAGGGGATTGAGACTCTTATTTGATATTTAAAAAGATAGATTAAGGAATATTGGCAGGTAACATCTCTTGAAAGAGGAGATCCAAGGAAATTTTTGTTTGAGAAGGAAATTGCCATTAGATGCTTCTTTCTGCTTGAGTTGATCTGCCAAGCCCCATCATACCCCTGTACCATAGCTGCTGGTTCACTCCCTATGAGGAAGTAGATATCCAAGGGAACTGCATGCACTGATTGGGCTAATTTCACCGCCCCATCTGTCTTCATGGCTCATGATCTCACATGTAGTTCCAGAACCCTTCAGAACTTAATACTAAATAGTGCTTCTCACTAAGAACTCATTGGCTGATTTAGTGAGATTTGCAAAGGCGGCTGCCTGCCAATGTGCTTTTGTGCAGATCAGAATCACGACATTCTTCCCTTGAGAGCTTAAAGTTTTACCTCACCAAAGCTACCCAAACCAAATGAAGTATTTATGGGGGAAAACTATCTAATCTGTGGAAAGAAGACCTGTGGCAGGATGGAGGAAGTATGTGTTTGGAGTCGGGTGAAATCTGGAATCAGGAGAGGAAGGCTGATCTCTGGAGTCAGAAAGCTGTTGGTTTCATTGACTTCCTGGCTGTCTGATTCAGAGAATGCTTGTAAGCTGTTCTACATCTTTGTTTCTCAAACTGCAACACAGGGAAAATAACATTAATGACTTCGTATCCCTGAGTCTAATCCAGATTGTCCTGAAAGTGTTCTGGGAGAGAAAAGTATTGCACTGGGATCACAAAGGGTGTGACAAGTGAAGAGAGTAGGCATGAAAAAGGCAAAGGAACAAAAGGAACTATGTCATGTCTTTTCCAAAGAATCTACTGTGTGCTGTGCCTTTTTCTGTGTGCATGGGGAGGGGGAGGTAGAAGGGAAACAGAAAAGGGAAAGTATTAATTGAGTCTGTGAGTGCCAGACATTTCCCACACATTACCTAATTAAATCTTGACAAAATCCATAAGAGAAGGAAGCTTGCATGCTCTGTGGTTTGCAACCAAAGAAACAAATGTAGACTCCATTATATAGACAATAAAGATTATATAGATAGTAAAGACAGACTTGAAATCCAAATACACTCTACCCTGTTTTCCAAATCCACTCTCCATCTACTCTTCAGAAGATGAACAAGACCACAACTTTGTTATAAGCTCACAGTTCAGGCTGAGAGTCTGCTACCATTATGCAGATGGTGTGGCTTTCATAATTTTAGACTCGGTCGCAAAAATCAAATTCCATTGACTTCCTTATATCTGAGTTTACCTTGGTTCTCAAGCTCCATCAGTGGGTAGAATTTTGATCTTAGCTAATTTTGATCTTAGCAACGGAATGACTTCTCCTGTCTCTCTGCTCATACCGTCCTTGAATGGACAGTAGGTTCAAGAAGTTTTCTTCTCCTTTTACTCACATGGCAGTCTAAATTCTAAGCACTAGAGTGATTTTCTGGTATTTCATCTCTGTCTGTGTCAACTCTTTGATCTTGCTTATCTTTGCTGAGAAGAAACACATTCGCTTGTATACCCGCTGCTCTTGTGCCCACTTACATAGTCCCCAGATGGTTTGCCACCAGAAAAAGCCACATTCATGACAGTCTCTTGAATAACATTTTCTCATTAGTCTTCTTAACACACTATAGCTCTTCAGGACAACATTAGATTAATAACAATGATGGATATAAGCTATCCACCTGTAAGTCATGGACTGGACCTGAAACCAGAGACCTCTTCCTGTACTTACTTCAGAGATTCATTTTAATGTCACATCACAGTTAATAAGCACCATTAAAGGTTTTTTTTCTTGGTCTCCTATGAAAATTTCAAGTTAAGGGCTTTGGATACCTGGCAATACCGTTGCCAGGACCTGGTAAATGCCCAATAAATATTTATTTTAAGGTAATCTAGTAGGCAGTGGTTTGGGGACAACTGCCTGAAACAACCTTGCTGTGGTCAGCTTCCACTGTGGACAATAGTGGGTTTGGATCTCCAAAGTTTCAATGTGTAGCTGATGCAAGTATCAGTAGCAGCATCAGTAGCAAGCAGGAGGAAGAGGGGTTGAAGTAGGAGCATGCTGTATACCAGCCCTTCCTTGACAGTGGGAAAGCAATGCCCTTCTCAGATATGCCTTTTTCTTCTATTAACAATGGTAATACACAACTCTTGATACTATGGCTCAAAAGATTTTCAATATTTTCCTCAAGAACCTAAATATTGAAGAAAGATTTGGTATCCGCTGAGATGCCCAAGAAGAATGTGGGTGAAGTAGTACCACTTCCCATTAGACTTAGATGGAAAACCCAAACGTAGAACATGGACCTGGTATCTCATGTAGCTATAGCAATGCAGACTCATGGTACAGTTAATACTCATAGGGTAAAATTTGACTAATTGGTGATGAGAGAGTACCATTTGCATAAATTCTTCCTTCACTCCTTTCCATGAATTGATTAAAACTACTGCTTCTAACACCATGGCCTCTGGGGAGACACTCCCAAACAGGTCAGATACCCAATGATCCTCTTCAAGGATGGAGATGAAGCAGAACCCAGCTGAGAGATTTATCACCACACATACTTTTTATTTCTTTTTTGTCTTATGCTCTGTATGGTTTCTGTGTGTGTGTGTGTGTGTGTGTGTGTGTGTGTGTGTGTGGTGTTGATTTGGAAATAGAATGAGTATATGACATTAGTTAAGGAGGAAGAAGAGAGCCATCACGGAAACTTCTCCTCCCCATGCGTAACCTAAGTTCCAGGATGACCCAAGCTCAAATCTCAGGTATTAAGGCCTATCTTGCCCTAAGCTCCCTGGGATTGAGGAAATGTGACTCACTTGTCAACTCAGCTAAGTAGTTTAGGACCTCAATGCTGAGATTGGAAAAAATAGTTTTCCACATGAAAGAGTAAGTTGGTTATCCAATACCAGGTGCCCAGCCCTGAAGCCATATGTATGTAAGTCACATTATAGGGACTGTGAAGGTTGTATTTATACATTTAGGGATATGTATTTTTAAAATATATTTAAAATATATAATATAAAAATAAAATATATTATTAAATATAAATGTTTTTATTTTATATAAATTTATAATATATGTAGATATACATACATATACACACATCAAAGAAGAGGGGGCAGAAAGACTCTAAGAGCCAAAGGAACAGAAATCAGGAATTAAAAATAGGCCATGAAGTTGAGAGGGAGCAAAGGGGTTGGGGGCTAATGAAGGAAGGGGAAGGGAAATGATCAAATATATTTTAATCAAAAATTATTAATAAAAAGAAAACAGAGGCAATCAAGCGTAGCTGACCCTTGCTCCCGATAAGAGTGTAAGTGGTAGCAGTCCTGAAAGTGATGAGATAAACCAATCAGTGAATGAAGAGGGAAGAACGTGCCAGGAAGAGAATCCTACAAGTGCACCGCAGGGTCATGCATGCTTCCACACACAGACCACAAGGCCATGTAGACTCTGGAGAGGAACCTGGAGACAGCTACTGGATGTGATGATGAAGAAGAAAAGGCTTCTTAGAGAGAAGCTCAAGTCACCTGAAGAGTGAATGAGATTAACCCCATATCCCACTTCCTTGACACCATACATCCATACACCATACCATACCACACCACACACATGCAAAAACACATGTACACATACATATGGAAAGACACATACACACCACACATACTTACACACATATACATACCACACACACACACACACACACACACACACACACACACACACATACACACATATGTATGCATGAAGAGAAACTAAAGAAATCTGACTAGTGTGTAAGTATGGCTAAGATTATGGCCTGGATGCAAGATAAGAGGTTTGGTTGCTCACCTACGACTTTTCCCGTGTAGGTATAGGGAGAAACCAGAGTGGACATTGGTGACCTGTCATCATAAAAGTCACAATCTAGTGGATAAGAGATGTTATCAGAAATGTTAAGAGAAATGGCTTGCATTAGCTTTCCATGGTTATATACATTTGTAATCCCAGCACTTCAGGAACTGAGGCATGAGGATTATAATTTCACACAAAAGGGGCTTGTGTTGCAAAAGTAGCAAAGAAGAGTGGTTTGTTAGTTGCTTTATATTTATTTTAGTGTCTAGTAATAGGAATAACTATAATTTAAAGAATAATAAATGATTTTTTCTGCTAATTGAACAAAAATAAGTGTAACATTGATGCTTTCTCACTTGCCACATGTAGCCAGTGCCTTGAGTATTGTTGTAAATCCTTTAGTATTATAAATCCTTGCCTTTACCAATACAGAAAGAGAGTTGATAGACAGTAAAGGACCTGAAGATAGACATTCTTAATCAATACAGAAACTGTTATGTGTTTGAACTGAACTTTTTTACCTCAGGTTCTTTAATCTGAAGATTTATAGTCTTAATAACATCTAGAGAATTAAGAAAGAAAATAAAACAATAATAAATGAATTCATGAGCTCTGAGCACAACACTTAAAAACTAAAGACAAGGCTCCTTGGCTGGAGACCAGGAAGTGACTCTCACACTTCTCCCTTGAAGAGCCTCGTTTTCCTTTGCCCACAGCTCAGTTCAGGGACAACGAAGGAAATCAAGTGGGATCTTAACTCTGAAAAGATGGAGCAAGCAATAAGCAATGACTGCGCAAAGGGAGTTCTACTGTTCCCTCATCTGGAGATATGGAGAAGAAAATTTGATGCTGGTTATATTATTCGTTTGATCAGCTATGACTCCTATACTGAAAGATATCAGAAAGTTAGCGCAAGTGACTATGCTTGAATACAAACAAAGCCCAGATACAATAACCAGAAAGGGAGATAGATATGTTTCTTGAGTTACTGTGACATTCTGGGCATCTTAAAGTATGTTAATCCTACAACAGTTTTAGGAATATTATTGCATCCTTTTCACAAAGGAGGCAAAGAAGGCTCAGAGTATTTGGAAACGTGGTTAGTTGGTATGTGGTAGCATATTGCACAGGCGGTCAGGGCTTCTAGGGTGTGAGCATGCTATAGACCACAGAACACAGGTTTAAAAACAGAGCTGGAAAGTCAACCTTGGTGTTTGCCTTAGTTAGGATTTTCATTGCTATGAAGAGACCAAGGCAACTCTTATAAAGAACAACATTTAATTGGGGCTGGCTTACAGGTTCAAAGGCTCAGTCCATTATCATCAAGGCAGGAAGCATGGAAGCATTCAGACAAATAAGGTGCTGGAGAAGGAGTTGAGAGTTCTACATCTTGATATAAAGGCAGCCAGAAGACTGTCTCTTCCTCCTTAGGTGGAGCTTACATATATGACATCAAAGTCCACTCCCAAAGTGACACATTTTCTCCAACAAGGCCACACCTATTCAAACAAGGACATGCCTCTTAATTGTGTCACTCCTTGTAAGCCTAGCATTCTAACACATGAATCTATGTGGGGGTGACAAACTAAACCACTAATGTGCTCATGGTCCCTAAAGGAAGCCCCGGGAGGACCATGGACCAAACCACATTAATATTCAACATCAGGATCTGGGTGTGTATGAAAGGAAATGAAAGCATGTAGGCTTGCAACCTTGAAAGAGTGAGAAAGTACTTCTGGGTTTAGAACATTCCGTAATAATATCCAATGCTCTGAGACTGATGCTGAGACAGGTCTTAAACCTGACTTGATGCTGACTGCTTAGCATGAGCAGATAAAGCATGTGAGAAGATGAAACTAGAATCTACAGGTGGTTATCCTCTATGAAGGCCTCAGAACTTTTGAGTAACACGAAAAGGTTTGATCAAAAGCTGCAGCTCTAACATTGAAAATGGCGGGTTTTGATGGACACTGCTGGTCTTCAAGATGTGAAATAAAAAAAGTGGAGATAAAAGTTAGGACAAGACCCAGGAGTCCACCTGAAGATAAGGTAATGGGGAAGAATTAAGTAAATATTAACTTGGTCTGGACTTGGAGGCTCAAGGGAGTTTAATATGATTGGGTTAAGGGTTACAATTTATTTACCAGTTACCTGAGAAAAGGAAACACTCATATCCTGGATTTGTAAGTATTAGCACCACTTCTTAAAAATAGTAACTCCTATGAATTCTATAACACTGGTGGCATGGTCAGGTGACAGCCTTGTGATGGGGAGAGCATTACCATGTGGATTGTTCACTACAGAGATACAGCATACATCTGTAGAAAGGACAGAGAGTTTAGATGCAGAATTCTGGCTTAGCTCTTTGTTACTGGCATTGGGAAATCTGGACGAGGAGAGTGACCTAGTTATAGAAATCAGTTCCCCAGCGCTTTCTGTGGATGCTTTTGTGTTTTCCCACTTGAGAAATTAGATGATTCTCTCCTCTTTCTTTACTCAGTAAACATATAAAATATAGGAAGGCCATCCATGACATCATTCTTAAAAGCCCCACCATAGGAGTTCCTAACAGTATGGGCCTGATGGCTTCCACACTCAGCAACATTAGCATCCGTCTTCCTTTTATGGTGGCAAAGCCAACTGGTAAAGAACAATGCATCGTGGCCTGAGGGTGGGATTTTCAATTTTCTATAAAACATCTAACTCCCATCCAGATCTCAGGTCCTTCCTGCTCCCTTGACTGTCTGGAGGAGTGCTGTACTCCTCGGGTGGTGTGTGGAGCCACCGTGTCGGCTTATTGAACACCAGCCAGAGCGGCAAGTCCACATTCTGGCTTTTTACACATCTACCACCAGCATCAGGTTTTATTAACAGGGGAGACAGCTTCCTAATGAAATATAGCCCTTAACTTCCTTTTATATTTGGTAATATCCTGAACTCTTTATCCAAATGAAGCATAAAGCACTTACAACTGTGTTTTGCCATTGCACTGACCGAGGAATATATTCATTTGCAGTAACATGGGATTCAATGGAGTGGAAAATAAGCTCTGAAAATTGCTCTTGCCACGAAATTGTATCAATAAATAGGAAAAGCCCATTTAGATTTCACTGACCATTCTCCCCCCTGTGACAGAAATTAATATGGCCAAGTGGTGTGTATTGAAGGTAAGAAGCAGAAGATGCCAGAGGCCAAGCTAGTCCTGTGTCAAGGCCTGTCTGGTGTAACTTCTTTTA
The DNA here is from genome assembly GCF_900095145.1 of Mus pahari. Taxonomy (NCBI): domain Eukaryota; kingdom Metazoa; phylum Chordata; class Mammalia; order Rodentia; family Muridae; genus Mus; species Mus pahari. The sequence continues at coordinate 131,017,433 of NC_034594.1, forward strand.
CTGTTCACAGAAGTGGGTGAGGCTGCTCTCCTGTGAGAATAGGTAAAGGTTAGACACAGGAGAGGGGCTAGAGAGCCACACCTATAGGTTGTCACTCAGCTCTTAACTGATGTCTATCTAAGACTGAAACCTTTCCCCAGAGGCATCCAGCCCTAACTGAGAGAATAGAAAGCAGGCTCATATTGTACTTTGAGTCAGTGTGGCTTCCGGCTGTTAATTTTAATATACGATGGCATATTTTCATAATAAAATTCCAGCCGATATAGCTGAAAATAAATGCATGGCTGATCTGTAGGGTTTTTTTTTTTCTCCTGTGGAGATGAATAAAAGCATCAAGTCCAGGTGTAAAGTAGTCAATTATTATTTTGGAAATCTGTAGAAACTACAAAGACCTGTGATTTATGATATAGCAATAGTGGTAAGTTAAGAAATGGGGCTGATAGTTTGTTTCTACGTGAACATACTTGTGGCTGTACTACTTAAAACTCAGAGTTGTTTTGAATCAAATTAGACTGTGTGGGTGGAAGTAACTGATGACACACAATGCCTTACATAGGCTCACGATTCTCCTCCGTGAGTGCTGATGCTGGGAGCAACTGTGCAAGTAAAACTTACCAAGATCTGCTTCTCTGGGGCTGGAGATGTAGCTCAGTGTGGAAGAGAACCTGCTGCATAAACAGGAGGACCTGTGTTCAGATCCTGGCACACACATCAAACTTTAGGCATGGCTATGTATGCCTGTTACCTCAGTACTGTGGGGCACAGGGATCACTGTGGGTTTCAGGCTCCCAATCTAGATCCAGGTCAAATGAGAGACCTGGACTCAAAGGAATAAGGCGAAGAGTGATAAAGCAAGATATCACTTGTCTTCAAGAGTACACACACTTACAAGCATGTACATACACTTGCATACATATACTTGCATGCATACAGATACACATGTATATACATACATCCACTTATATGCATGCACACACATGTGTGCACACATGTGTGTACACATGTGCACACAGAGACATATATGCACATACATGTGCACATGCACACATACTGAAGCTAGGAGCAGAAGTACGAGTAGCTGACTCCTAGGACATCGTTTGCCATGACTGTACTCGGGGTCTCTGGGCAGCTAACTCTGCCTGCCTCCTCTTCCTATGGTCCAAATGAAATGGCTGTATTGGATTGTCTCTGAAATTCCTTCCTAGAATCAGGCTTTGTGTGCCTTTGATCAAAGAGACACCATAATAAAAACTAAGCTGCTAAGGATGAAAGAACACATTGTCATTTGAAAACAAAGGGATAACAATTCTCCTGTGACCTGATGTGAAAGGACAAGGTCACAGAGACAATTTTGGAGCCATCTTCAGAGAGCAAGAGTCCCTAAGGCGAACTTGTCTGTAACCGAAATCATAGGACTCATGTTCTATCTGAAACCTTCCAATTTCTCCGTTTTTATTTCTCTTTTGAATCTATTCAACGTCAACAAAGCTTATTAGAGGCAGTGGAGTCCTCTCCTGTCCAGCTACCCATGGAGATTCTTGGGTCTTGGCAAAGATGTAAAAGTTAGTTTTCACATGCCTGCTGCTACCCTCAAAGAGTCTGGTAATATTACCTTCTCCCTTTGCCAAAAGAGGTACCTTAGGGAAGCTTGGTTTTATTTTTCCTGTGGACATGAAAAATAACAGCCAGAAGAGGATTATTCCAGGCCTGTTGCTTGTTGGCTAAGCCCCTCCCCCACCATCTAAATGTTTGTCAAGAGGCCCTGACATTGTGCTGGTAACACCATGTGGTGCTCAGCACTGCATCTTATCTCTGTGTGTGCTCCTGTCAAACTGCCCCTTCCACCCTGCAGGGTTTCTGCCGCTTTCATTAGTCAGAATCTAGCAGATGATCACACAGACTTGAGGCAGGTAGAACACGGAAAGGAACATTGACTTGTCGTTGTGTCCCATTAGCAGGGAGGGGAAAAAGGGTTTGTGCTGTGTTCTGAAGCACCAATTAGTCGCCAATTATTCTCTTGGAAAAAGTGCATAGCTTTAATCAAACTTTGGGAGAACTTTATCAGTGCAGTCAGGGATGTTCATCGAAATCTGCTGGTCAATACTGAGACTTGGGACTTTGCCTACCTTGACTAAAATTCCCATGGTTCTCAAGAAATCAGTCAATATACTAAATCATTAAATGGAACATATGAACATATTCTCTTTGTATAAACACAAATAACACAAACTAAAACCTACTCGCCACTGCTCACCATCCCATGGTCCTCCCCAAAGAAAATATTATCAGTAAGTTTTGTTTATAACAGTATGTTATAGGATGATGAGTGGAAATTTGACCGAGGGATCCCTGAGTGTCTTCCCTGACAGATGCTTCAAGAGATCCTGCTACCAGCATCCTCTAACTTCCTTTTCAAATTGTATAAAGAAGATAACAAATCTTTTTGCTTAGAAACCCAGTCCTGTGGTTTGTCCCTTCCTACACCCTAGTCATCCAGAGGAGGTCTTCCGTCTTAGCCCCGGAGTTCCATTCTGAATCTGAAATGTCCCTAGAGGCTCAGGATTTAAATGCTCAGTCCCTAGTATGCAGTGGCAGTTTGTAGCGTGTAGAGTCTTTCAGAGGTAGTCTTTGCCTGGTACGACTGGGTAACGATCAGCCGGCTTTTTAGAAGTTGTAACTACCCCAGATCCCAGTCTGTCCTTATTGCTCCTATTCTCTACCATGTGATCAGCAGCCCCCACCTACCCACTTCGGCTGTCTATCCTAGGTTGCCTGCTATGGTGGTCGGAATGTCTGAACCTGTGAGGAACAATAGACCTCTGTTTCCTCAGGTTGTCCTATCAGGTGTTCAGTCACAGGACACAAAAGTCAGTAAAACAGAAAATTCCAATCAAGTTCTATTTATATTTGAGGAGTGTCTGAAAAGAGTGTGAGACAGGTTTGCAATGTACATGCTGAACATCTGTTTGGGGAGTAGATTGCTTCACTTAGGATGCATTTGACAGAATGAGACATGAATAAAGAAGGTAACGTGGAGGAACTAATGCAGAATTGAGGAGAACCACTGAGTTCTGTGCCTTAAATGCACATAGAAGAAAGACAGCTTGAGTGTTCTTGACCAATATGGCTGAATCCCAAGAAAGGAGACCCCTCCCTCAAGAGAACATGGTTTGTGAGCTGGAGAGCTGAATTAGATCATAAGAGTCCTGGCTGCTCTTCCCAAGGACCTGGGTTTGATTCCCAGTACCCATGTGGTAGCTCAGAACCCTTTGTAACCCTGTATTATGTGGTACACAGATATACATACAAACAAAACACCCATGCACATAAAAATACTTTTCAAAATAGTGTCATTTTGATACTCTGTTGAGGTGAATTAAAGGGGACAAATCAGAGCCTTTTACCCGGTTAAGAAAGAACCTACCCTAAAGAAAGGTGCCTGTCTGATGTGGTGTCAAATGCCAGATAGTGTCAACAAGCCCACACCCCACCAGCTCCAATGGTCCATGTCTTCCTTTTTTTCTAATGCAACAAAAGCAAGAATACTCAAAGAGAGAAGAATGATGGAATAGCAGAGCCCTCTCCTGCCTCATTTTAAATTCCTCCAGCTGCGGTGATGCTGAACTAGATGAGAATGGAGGTCATGAGACTGATCATCTAACCTTGGATAAATGGGTAGGGCCAGCCTGAGTGTTTAACATGTAAGAATGGTTGGAGTGCTACGCCTATGCCCTTTCATACATAAGGGCACAGAAAGGGAAATTAAACCAGATTAAAACAGTGAATGAAAAAAATTCAATGTTATTTTTTTACCCCCAATGAATCAGACTTTTCAATAAACTAGTTATGTAAAGGAAGATACAGTGCTGTTTTTGTTGTTAACATTAATAATGTCATAGTGCATATATCATACTGTAACTGTTCTCTCTCACTAATATGTCTTAGAGATAGTTATATGTCAGTACACTTGGATTTTATTCTTATTTATAACTGCTACATAGTCTTCCACAGTGCTGCATTTTGAGAGTAAATCTAACCATTTTGTATTGATGCCATTAAAGAATGGCATGGATTGGGAGAGGGCATAAGGGTTAAAATAGAGTCCAGTGGTTTCTGAAGTGACTGTTAACTTCTCTAGGATGCTAAATCCAGTGGGCTCTCTCCAGCTGTAAGTGTATGGAGATCAGAGAAAGAGGCAACAAATGGGTTACCAGTGTTCCCTTCATCCTCTCACTGCTTCCTGAAACACTGTTTCACTGAGCTGGAAGCAAAGGCGTAATTTGGGATCCGTTTGCTGTGTTCCGTTTATAAGCTGGAATCAGTTCATCCTATTTTCTAAATGTTGTTTCTCTATTACTTAAACAATATTATCAGAAAAGTATGTTGAAAATCTGAACTGAAGATGAACAGAAAGATTAATTAAAACAATCTATCGCCTAACCCGCTAGATGCAATATTTCATATGCATTTGTCAAATACATATATTTTGACTTCTAATTTATGTTTTTAAAGCAATATATGCTCAGAACAGCAGGATATTTTGCTGGTGACACTATGCCTCATTGCCAGTAATTACTGAACAGATGTAAGGGCATCCAAACAAATGTACGCAGTAGTAGACAGACAGTGCTGAGTGCAGAATATATTAATGATTTCACATTCTGCAGGGCTCTCATTATCTTGGTCAAATATCCATAAACCCAACTTAGGATTTGGTGTGCTATTTATTCTAATGTGGAGAATACCATTTGTTTATTGTTGTGTTGTTTCCTCCCTTATGAAATCAAGAGCATTCACTCTAAGGGACTCTCTCTAAAATATCTTTTCTTCATTTTCTCCCCAGAGTAGAACAAACATTTCGACTCTGTGCCTTCCTCATTATGAGTCTGAGAAGATCTCAATAGTTTTCTGGTCATGTTTTATATTGCTTTTACCTGTCTTCCAAACTCTTAATATTTTAAAGAAAGTTGTTCACTCTAACCTGGTCCCACACTCTCGATTCTCCTGCCTCAGTATCCCAGTATATATTGGGACCTACTGCTAAACTTCTAACAAGTACCTCCTAGCTATCTACAAGCTGGTACAGGATGGCTAGCAATATCCATGTGTACTTTTAGTCAAAGTTGGGAGAAATAGTCACTCTACACATACCTTCTTGGTTTCTATTTTAGGCTCTATTCCCAGGCATCAATCATGTGCCATAGGATGGTTAAAGAGTACTATACAGATTTCTAAATGGCCTAATTCCTCCTGAAAATCTAGCTGCCAGATGAAACACCTGCCAGTGATTTTCTTTTTAACTCAGAAGAAAAGTAATTGTAAATCACTTTACATATTTGACAAATTTTTGATCGGGATATTTCTAGGATCACAGGACTAGATGCATGAGGAGCTAGGCCCACAGAGTATAACCCCTTGCTTTTGGGCAGGCCAAGAGGGGATATGCCAAATAAAGGGTTCTCTTTTCTTATTGTTCTTTTCAATAATAGAAAGCCCGTTCCTCATTCTGAGTAGTTCTAAGACTTAATCATCCTCACTGCTGGGGTATTTTTCCTTTAACCTATCATCTATGAATTAGAGTTAGAATCTGTATATGTCCACAGTGCCTGGTCAACCTCTCTTGTTGTTTAGGTGACATCGTTTGCTACACTTGAAGATGCTATTTATTGGTGGTGGAGGAGGTTACAAATAAGTTTGTGTTTTTAATCATCTTGGTGGGTGTTTTCTGTCAATACTTGCTATCACAATCAGAATTAATACCCTCTTTGCTGTTGACAGAATGGAACAAATATTAAGAACAACTTTATGATTTTCTGAGAATAGGTGTGTATAGAAAATGTAGATGGCTTGTTGTGTTGCTGATAGAGTTTCATTGAGTGCACATCTGTGACAGGGATAGAGGTATTTACTTTGGGGTCCTATTTGTGTTTGTGGAAAATCAAATGTAAACTTGAGTCCCTTCCATGGAGGCTAAGGCAGGGGTTCTAGGAACTGGCTACCCCCTTTAGTGCTGGAGACACCATTTCCTTCACTGCTACAAGGTAAGCAGAGCTTACTCTGTCTTACATCCTTTGTGATTCCAGCCCCTTAAAGTTCTTCAGGCCAATAACACAGTCTATAGAGGACATGTGTTCTATTGTGATAGACATACCCTGTTCTTTGACACTATAACCCATGTTTTCTTCAGTTCAGCGGGCAAAGAAATCCTAGAACTGATACATGATGGGAGATTACTTGTAGAGTTTGAAAGTTTAATGGGACACCCAGATTCTAGTTTTTTGTTAACAATGGAGAAAGACGATATGACCAGCATCAAAGATACTTATAGCATTTCATGTGTTTCATGAAAGACAATCAGTGTATAACTAGGAATCTAAAAATACTGAAATATCAGAATCTGGAGTTTAATCTTTTTATGAGAAGTATTCTATTCCACAAATGATCAGAATTTTAAAAGTGTTTTCCTACTGAGCTATTTTTTTCAGTACTACTCATGTTGATCAAAGTTATGATTTGCAGCTTAGATGTCCCCCAGAGGTTTGTATTCTGGAGTTGTGCTCTACAGTGGTTGGCACCATTTCAGTAGGTTGTTGAACCTTCTAAGTGTGTGACCTAGCAGGATTGGTAACTGGAGGCAGGTCTTGAAGATAACATCTGCTCCTGGGTCTAACTCTAGTCCTCTGTTTCCCATCCCATCGAAATGTGAGCAAGCTACACCCCAACTACTTGTCACCAGGAACCAGGTTGTCTTAGCTACTAGGCTTTTCCCTGTGACAATGAACCTGTTCTTCTGGCACATGAGCCAAAATGTGTCTTTTCTCCCTTCTAGTAATCGTTCTATTGAGTGTTTAATCACAGTGGCAAGAAAAATAATTGTACAGACATGTTGCCTGTTATTAAGAGCTTGGGCTTGCCAGAGAAATCCTTTACAAATTATGGCATGTGATGTTAAGTAATGCTATGGGGTGATGATCCCAAATTACCTGAAAACTGAGTAGATTCTTGGGAGAAGAGGGGGATCGAGTTAGGGAACAGGGGAGAAGAAGGAGTTGCTCAGGGAAGATGGTGAAATAGCAGTGAATATCTCACCCATGGATCTTTAAGTTGTCCCATATGGTGGAATATGTTAATTCAAGGCAGGTCACGATAGGGTGGTAGGCTGAATGGGTATGAGCAAGGTCAGTTCCGCCAAAGGTGATTGTGAAACTAAAGCCAATAAGAAACTATGACAGAATGAAGATATTATTGATGGGTGATTTTCAAAAGTTATCTGGGCAGCAGAAGGAGAGGTGTGAAAAAGAATGAAGATAAAGTTGGAGGCAGAGTGATTATTTAAAGGAATATCAAAATAACTCATGAAATAGGTTGAGTGGTATGAACCCAGATGGTAGAATGGGAAAGAGAAAACAAGACAGGAGAGTTTGAAACCTGTTACGGAGGAAGAGCCGATCCCAGTCAGCCTTGTTTGAGAAGCGAGGCACTCAGAAAGCAGGAGTTCTATGTTATGGCTATTGAGAAAAGGTGTGCTGTAAATTTTAGATTTGCAGTAGGATATGAACCCTGAGATCTCTCTATCACATACGTGTGTGCAAAAATGGAAAGGTCAGTAGGAAATATACAGAGAACTACCAAATATGCATACATTACCTCCCCCTCCAAAGTCCAGATCTGCAGTTTGCAAAATAATGTCCAGTGTCTATATTGTTTTTCCTTTCTGTTTTTCTCTGGACATTGGTAGATAAATATCCTGACATTGTTATTTTGCTTTCTGCCTAGCCTGGGTATTATGCCATGCCTCTATAGCTAGATCATCCATTATTACAAACTCAACAATACTTCATAATCCATTTTGTTTTCGGAAAATAATGTAGACAAACATCCTTTCTCTGGCAGCATAAATGCATGTCTTAATTTAGGTTTTGGCTATGCTCACACGCCAAAGTAAAATGAGGTTAAAGAAAAGCCCTTCTATTCTGTGTTGATGCCTCTGACGTGGCTTACCTAAGTGACAATTCCCTGTCCTATTATCAAATGTGGAGGCGGATTATTTTGCTTTTAATTTAGTTCCTTGACTACCAGAGCTCGAGTCTGATATTGTTGTCATCATGTTGGTTTCCACAGAACAGTCTGTATGTCTATTCATGCCTGACCGCCTGGGAAATGTTGTGAATGTTTTTAGGAAGGGTGTGCAGAGGAGGTTGGAGGAGGGGCTTTTAAAGCTTGATTTTCTCAGGCCTGACAAAAGGGTAAATATTTTTAGATTTTGAAGAAACACAGTTCAGGGCAGCAAGCAAGTATGTCTTAGCATTCTGAGGCATCCAGATGCTCTAAATGAGGCTGTTCTCAAGTGGCATCTGTGCCTGCTTCTCCTCCGTGTCCTTGGTCCCCTTGGAGACACTAGGAAGGAAGATGATGTTGAGAACAAATTGCTTGAAAACTTCTTCTTTTCTGAAAAAAAAAAAAGAATAGTGGTAGCAGGCCTCTCAATTTGCAGATGCTGTCTAGTGAAATGAGAGAATATTCTGAGTAGGGACATGGGCATCCTGGGGACTGGATTTTCTATTTCTAAAATAGGACTCTGTGGAGAAGCCTCCCTGCTTCCAAGGTCTATTAGAATGGATAGGATGGAATTTGGTGACCATTTTAACGCTGTTTTATTTGTGTCTAATTTGAGAGCCTGTGGGATACAGACGCATGTGTATATAACTCAGGTTATCTGCAGACTTATGTTGTTCCCTTACCTTTTCTCACTAGTGAAGACAGGATATGTTTCTGCCTGCATAGGTGGGAATGGAGTTGCTGCTGGAACCTGGACTTTTGTGACCTACCTCTGGCAAGATTGTCTTTAGGGACATATCTGTGGTACTAGTAACAAATGCTGCCAATCAGAGCCCCACACTGAAAGATAGTACATTGTGTTCCGAATATTTTTTATTGGGATGGCAAAACTGTCACCAAAAAAAAAAAAAAAAAAAAAAAAAAAAAAAAAAAAAAAAAAAAAAAAAAAACAAGACCTGAGCCCAGTAGATTGATTGAACTCAGGAGATATGTTGCTGACTGGAAGTAGGTGGGAGGCAGAGGCGAAAACAATTCTCAGTAGAAATATGACAGTCAGAATGAATTCTGGGTAAGACATGTGAACTAGAAAATAAGAACATATGAATTCACTTTGGAGTTCTATGGGATATCAGAAAGCCACCACACTCCTGGAAGTTGAACAATGTTCTACTCAATGATCTCTGGATCACTTTCTAGAATTCAATGAAAACTAAATAACTAAGAAACTAAGTAACTTTAAAAATGACTAAAGATATATTGTTTTAAGAAATATCTTTTTTTTTTTAACCAAGCAATCCACTGCACAATTCAGAAACATCTTGCAACCAGAGCAGAAGCTGATTAATCCAGAAACAGCAGCCTAGCATTACTGATGGTGTAAGTAGAAGTAAATGTGGCAGGCAGGTTTCCAGGTACTGCCATTGCCAGGGGCACTGTTGGTGTATGTCTGCATAAATTTGTGTGTAAGTTAGGGTAGCAACAGGTAACCAGTGAGCTGAAAACTAAGAGGGTTTCCAGGGAATCATGGTATTTTCTGACATTTTTTTCTTGCACACATAACCTGACAAAGGAAATTTTATTATAAGTTGTAATGGACTCTCTCTCTCTCTCTCTCTCTCTCTCTCTCTCTCTCTCTCTCTCTCTCTCTCTCTCTCT
>NC_034594.1:131027216-131032535 GCF_900095145.1 Mus pahari
CACACACACACACACACACACACACACACACTCCTATACCTGAAAGCCATTCGACTTTGCTGAAAGCTATATAAGATCTCTGGATTCAGTGTTGCAATGCTTTGGCATGTCCTAGCAGTCCTAGCGGGGAGCAGAAACAGAATGGTCCAATTTAGAAGGGATTGCAAGGTAAGCAAAATATAAGAATTGAGGCTGCTGCTCATCCAAAGCTACAGGATCTCCATGACACAGGGCAACAACAGGATAATGGGGAGGAGGCCCCGTGAGGATGCAGTATTGATGATGCCACAGAAGCTAGAAATCTCAAGCCAGACTAATGAATCATTGCAATGACCATTTGTAAGTTAAGATGTGTGGGCAGGGATATAGTGTGGAACACACTCCATGAGACATGTTTCTAGTCTTTATTTTTGTTTGTTTGTTTATGTGTTTTTTTATTTGTAGGGGTTGCAAGGATGAAGGATGGATATGAGGGGATGGAGAGATGAGCGGGACTGGGGTGCATGATGTGAAACTCACATAGAATAAATAAATAAATAAAAATTTAAAATAGTATAGGATGCTTAGAGGGCCGGTGGAATAAATTGATCAGAAGTCAATTAAGGCAAAAGGAATAACTACATTGATCAAGACAGTTAGAATACAATGCTGGGGTCAGAGGAGTAGGGAGCATTGAGTCCTTTTCTCTCACATGTATCTAGCCATGTTTGATCCCAGCTCTCTGAGGACAGCCCTGAGTAAGATTTCCTAAAGGTAGAACCCACATCAGGGATTTGTGTTTATGTGGTTATGGAGGGGATGTCTCCAGAGAAATGACAGTAGTAGAGCAATACAAGAGAAAGAACTTATAAGAGTAACTTCATAACTTCATCTTGACCCCCAAAGGCGCTCCAGAACATCAGTTGGCCCAGGGTTGGGGTATTCAGTTTAGCTTCTGATTTCCCGAGGTCAGCTTTCCAGATAGTAGTATTCTCCTGAAATACTAGGTGCTAGGAGATAAGTCTGGGAAACAAAGAAGATCTGGAAAAAGGATATTGAAGATTCTCTTCCTTTACAGATGGATTAACAGAGCTCAAAGGTAAGTGTTACAGCAACTATCTAAGTAGTCATTGTAGATTTGAATCGAGCAAATGTGCAGAAGTTAGACCGTGGAAGTTGACTACTATTTGCCATGTACTACTCTAGGTGTAAGACTATGTGTAAGATCCTACAGGCAGAGTTAGTTTTCAAAACTTCAATTATAGTCCTGTATGTGTCTCAGCTCTGGATAAGGCCAGCATAGAAGCAAGAAAATGATTTTGCATCATTTAGACACAGTTCTTCATAGATTTTTTTTGTGTGTGTGTGTCTTATGAAAAAGAGCATTGTTGATCTTCCTGACCATCCTTTCAATGTTTTTAGTCAATAACCTTAGATAGAAGAAGACAGGTAAGCTTGCTGTTCTAAAAGGGTCAGGGCCACGAAACTTGGTTTTCCTGTACTATTGCACCACAAACTGAGGGGACAGGTATCACCTGACCCTCTGCGTGCTGCCTTTTGAGAATTAGGTTCAAGGAACCTGTGTAAAAGGAACCTGGTTATCATAAAAACTCCAAGAAATAAAATGTTCCTTGTTTCTAACCCTCATACCCAATGCTGGTATCTATTACATTGTAAAAGGCTCATCTGCTGTTAGCGCGCAAACAGGGTGAAGTTCTAGACCCATTACACGTCTACTTTTAAAGAGATTTAACATGGCGAGTGGTAATTTTGAATTTCTAAGAAAGCTTCAGAGTATTTTCCTCAAAACTAAATATGTGTTTCTGTGTCACATAATGGTCTAACTGGGAGGTGCTTTCAAACATTTGTGTGCTCCCACTGGGATGGAGAGCCTCTTCATTAGGCTAATCAGGTAGATTAATGCAAGTGGTAGAACTCATTAATGGTTTCAAAGTTTTACCCCTTTGGTCAGTGGGACATGACAAATGTGACTCAAGCTGAGCCTTAAAAACGCTTGTGTGGCTGGGCTTTGACTTGCTCTCTGCCATCACCACAGAAAGCAGCCGAGGCCACCATGCTGGTTCCAGAATGAGGAGGAGCAACATGGAACACGTGTTTAGTATGTGACCATACTAAACCACTTACGTCAGTGACAACCAGCTGACCAGGCATGTGGGGACACTAGGTGAAGACTAGCCAAGCACTGATGTTCATCGCAGCCTAAGTCAGTAAAACAGAACTTTATTGGCTAGGTAAATGTATATTGGTATTTTAAGCCCTTAAGTTTTGGTGCAGTTTGTTGCATCACAAATACTTATGAGGTTCCCAGTTGAACATGAAAATTTTTAATATTTTTTCATTGGTATAAACTGGAGAGGAGCGTACATAAAGTCAGCTTCTATAGACCCACACTCTACTCTCAAGACTCATAGTTCTATTAACTCCAATTTTATGTAGTCAAACTTGTTTGACTCTTTTTACCTCCCCCGTCTCTTTCCCTCTTCCATATCGGCTAAGACCTTTATGATCAATATGTTCCCATTTTAGTGACTAACTGCTTGGAATGTACAGATTAAAAACTCATAAGGATATACATGCAAGAAAACATTGAGGTAGATGTAAGCGCTAGTGAATGTGTATACAGGCTGAGTAAAACACATAGAAACAGACCTACCAGGGAGGGATGGGCATCAGAGTTCACACTCAGAGGTGGCTTCACGAGTATTGATAGGCGTTGCCCTGGGTAGCCCCAGCTCTTTTGCTGGTGCATCTAACATGGTCTTTTCCATTCAGTAAAGATAGTTTTAGTATGCTATAACCTTTGCTAGGCATGGCAGGCTCTAAGTACTAGTCAAATTCAGTCCTTTCAAAAATTTTATACATTGATCTTAATTACAGCAGCTTGACAATTTCCCTGTTTGCAACACAGCTATTTCTAAGCGGCATTTCACTCTAGCCTAACATCAATATTATGGTATTATTATGATTGACTTCATCTCCTCCCCTCCCTTCCTTCCTCCTGCAAGGCTAAGATTCAGCCATTTTTCAAGATTCATTTTTTTTTCAAGATCCATTTCTTATTCTTTGGCAAGAGGTCATATATACCCACAGACGTCTTTGCTCACCTTTAGGGCCAGGTCTTCCTAAGAGGTGATATGTTTTCTAAAATGGTCCCCTTAAGAGGAGGAGAGAGAAATTCCTTGCTCTGTAGCCCACCCTGCTCACCCTTAGCTCTTCAGTTTCCATGAGGACCTCACTGGAGAATGCATATAGAGGGAATTCTCACAGCCAAAACATGTTTATAGGCCTAGCCTCACAAGCTACCAAGAGTGACAATTGACTTGGTATTGGTGCAATTGCTCTTCACAGGAATACCTTAATCCTAGGTTAAATGATTAATGTGATCTTGAAAGACATGTCATTAAACTGTAGGGGTAGAGACATGTGTATAACAACTACAAGCCAGAACCTTTATTAAAGTATTTGATTTTCTTCAGAGGGACTGGGGGACTAAAATGATGGTGTATAGGAAGAAGGCTCTTCACAGGAATTACTTGAGAGTCTTTCAAAATATGAAGAAGGAGTAAGGGAGAACTGAAAGTGGGGATCATGAATACAGAAGACAAAAGTTTTTCAGGGAATTAAAATATGCTTTTTGAAAAATATCCCCTTACATGGTAACTAGGTAGAAATAAAATTGTAATTGAAAATATTACTTAGTTTAAGAAAGGCTATCACACTCAGTGACCTAAAGTTCCTGCTTTTATAGGTAACATTAATAAAATTATACTTACATTTATTACACTCAGGTACAATGTTTGAATTACAAAGTTTTTAGAAGATCTTGTGGGTCCCTTGGCAACAGGAAGAAAATCAAGAGCTTGTTTACAGAGTCATTAAAGTTAGAATGGTGACAAATTTGTTTTATTTCCTTAAACGAGAGACACGGAAAACAATACAATTATGTCTGAATTGGTCTAGCTGTAAAAGGAAGGAATTTTACTTCAAATTTTATGCCCAACCTAACAATTACTCATTTTTGTATATTTTATAGAAGGAATGGATTAGGATATCCTGAAACACCAATTTTGATAAAGTTAATTGAAGCTGTTCTGCAACTGAACAAGAAATTTTTAATGCTGACACGAGGAATCATTACTAAAACACACACAGAACTCCACACATCAGTGGATTTCTCATTTATGTTTTTGATCATTTTCATGTGATCAAAAAAAAAAAAACCAACTCTTGACATGAAGCGGTCAACTTTAATTTTACTAAAGAAGGTGGAAGTTAGAACTCAGAGCTGGGAAGCCAATCTGACAGCCCCCCAACGTCTACATCTTCATATATGGGATTGTTTTTCTTCCCTGTGAGCAAAATAAATTCTCCTAGAGTGATTAAACCTGAAATTCTTCATTAAAAGTGTCCATCATGTGAGAGAAAAATATTGACCAAACTCAAAAAGGCAATAAAATAAGGCTCTAGGTCATTCCCAGCAAACACACAGCAGAAATGTGAATATTGTATTATGATAAAATATTTACTGAGTATTAACTGTTCACTGACCTTAGTTTCAAACCTCAGAAAGTGGTGGCAGTGTGCGAAACAGGAATGATATCTGTACTTACAGAATTCATGCAGCAATTATCTAAACAAGCACATTAAATAATTAAAGTTTGTGATATACTTAAAGAATATCAGTAAGGACTTCCTTTAATAAGATACTAAAAGCACGTGCTCCAAAAACATTGTGTTTTAAAGGATCTTGAAGAATATGACATCATTATAAAGCTATATTTGCCATCATCTTGTTTACAATGGGGAAATAGCATTTGTGGTTAAAGATACAGGAAGGAAAATCTATGTTCAAGGTAAAGATGAAATCCAGAGAGCAGGCAGAATGGCATGGAAAAGGTTAGTGGCAGCCGAGAGCAAAGAGTTTTAGTCTTTGGCATAATGAATTTAAGACATGCATCTGACATTCAGATGGAGATGCCAAGCAAGTAGCTGAGGGTGTCATTCCTCAGGCCAGAGAAGGCAAGGGTACAAGACTAGTGTGTCCTTGAGAACCAGCAGCATAGAGCTGAGACTTAAAACCGTGAACATTGATGACATCAAGGGAGAGTGTGGTGAGAGAAAACCATCAAAATTTAGTCCTGAGCGCATGCATGTGCGCACACAGGCAGATGGAGACCCAGACACAGACTCACATGCACATGCACACATACACACATACACACACATACACACATACAGAGAGAGAGAGAGAAGAGGGGGAGGGGGAGAGGGAGAGGGAGAAGGAGAGAGGGGGAGAGTGTGTGTGTGTGTGTGTGTGTG